>NC_056759.1:5907500-6172500 GCF_018687715.1 Carya illinoinensis
AATAACCCTCCGAGTCTAATGGCGTAAACCATAATACATTTTGACACTTCTAACTATCTCCAATAATCAAAAACACTTCTGATATCATAATAAGTAATAACACTAACTATGTAGTTAGCCTAAAACCTATATGATTAATGGATTCGTGAAAACTTATAGACTATTCACGAGGTTCCTAAAGTCAATAGAAATTCCACAATTGAATTTCTAGCGAGCTGTTACAATATTACTATCATTACATATAGTTATTAGTTATAGTATTAGTACTAGTATATTTATTAGTACTAATAGACTAATAGTATTAGTTATTAATATTATATATAGTTACATATATAGTTATCACTATTACTATTATTACATATAGTTATTAGTTATAGTATTATTACTAATAGACTAATAGTATTAGCGTATTACTAATATATATATATAATAGTATACTATATGTATATATATTAAATATATCACAATATAATTAAATAAGTATTAAATAAAATGTCATTAGATAAAAAATAAAAAATAAAAAAGTCAAACGTGAACCGACCAGACTAGACCGGACCGAACCGGTCTTGAGGGAGTTCGGTCCGGTCCAGGGTAGGAAAATCCTGGACCAAATAGATCCGATCCGGTCCACAAAAATTCCTTGGACCGGACCGAACTCACCCCTACGTCTAGTGTATACAACTGGGCGTACCTTATAATATATTGTATTTTTATTTTTTTTAATTTTAAAATATATTTAAAAATATATATATTTAATAATAATAACTTTATTAACTATTAAAGAAAATAGACTCGGGGTTAAACTAAGAGGGCAATCCCTTAGTATCATTTTCTAATTTAATTTACCCAAAAAGAGAGAACGTAGATTTTTTCAATATTTATTGAATTTTTAATATAATTAATTGAACCACGTACCGGCGTCCTCCACCTCCACTCCTTGCATGAGTATAGGCACTACAGCCGCTCATACTTTGAGATACTTGTATGGTGGCTCAGCCATCTCGTAAACAAATCAACCAACCGCACAAATATGTGTGTATTTATGTAGACTACAAAGTTAACTAACAGAGCACTAATACAACTATAAAGAGATTATAAAAAAATAATTTTATAAACTTATGCTTAAAAAAAAAGAAGAAGAAAGTATTTCAAATTTATTGATAGCTCTCATTTATAATAGAGAACAATTGTAGGTATAAACTGGACATACGAGGGTTACAAATAAATCAATAAAATCTAAACACAAGCATCAAAATATAAAGAACACAAAAACCATAGTACAAAATGAATGAAATGAAAACAGACAATGAAAGCCAAAGAAACACAAAACAACTTGCTAAAACAAGGTTAGCCCACGCAAGAAAAAGAATGAAACAAAAGCAACCACAAAATCATTAGCAATAGATAAATAAAAGCAACAAAAAGCCAATAAAATTTGCAGCAGTGTAAAGAATGAAGACCAAGTTTGTCCAAATGGATTAAACCCCTTAGTAGCCTCTACACTTTTCCAATCACTTGCCGCTCTATGTGATGACCAAATACATCATACTTTATAAGCTTGTCAGCATATTTATTACCCTCTCTAAAGATATGACATACAGTACATAATAACTTTATTACATGGTTTCATATTATCTATTAAATATATTTTATAATAAAAATAATTTTACAATATGACAAATTATATCATGACACATCAGTTTATAAAATTATTTTGTATAATTTATTTATGGCTATAATATTTTCCTAACATTAAATCCTCATTTTAAGTAATTAATATTAAATATAATTTAAAAAAATACAAAGAAATTTCATATTAAAAAATGTTTATGAGTTTTAATATAAAATTAATTAATTAAAAGAAAAGGTGCTGGGTACTTTAGTTTAAGCCTTTGCGCAAGGATGGAGATGGGTCATCCTTCCGAAGTAGCAGTAGCAGTGTACCGCAACAGGCGTGATTGATGGATTATAAGCCAAATTTGTCCTCTCCAATCATGCCGTCCATTCCAAACTATCAAAAGACATATGATATCCCTCCCGACACAGACTGAGACAGTCTACAAAGCAAGTTGAAATGCGGTACGAGAGACTTCGGGCCAAAAAGACGATAGGCCCGATTCAATACAAAATGGGCTCGAATAAATACACTTTGAATCAATAGGATAGGAATGGAACGAGAGGAACCGCAGCAAGCCCCCTGCCATTCATTTGAAATTGCCTTCGCCTTCGACTGACACGTCTTCCCGACCTGTCTATTGACATCATCTTCAGTGTTCTACTGCACAGTTTACCAACCTTGAACTAATACAATTTTAAAAGCATATATAAAGGATTGCTTTACATATCACACACATATATATTTTTCACCTCAGGTCACAAAATGGTAATGCAAATGAGCAGTTATGATTCACAAAACCGTAGGGCCATGCCTATAAAGTACTGTTACATTGTATACATACATCGTTGTTTGTCACTTAGGTTCCTAGCTACCTTAATCCATTTTTGTTTTAAAGTTTTTGTTATATATAATTATTTTTATGTATTTTTTATACATTTTACTGATGTAATTTGTTAAAATAATTATTTTATATTAAAAAATAATACAGTTAATCATATTAATAGAGTGTGTAATAAGTACATAAAAGTACCATCATATGGAATTTGTGTTTCTAAAAGTGTATTCAAACGAGGTTTCCTTTATTTTTTGACTTTTTTGATTATTTGTATATGTCAAGTGTCCAATTTTACTATGCCGGTGTTACTTCCCTAATAAGTAAAGAATTATTAATAGAAATATTTTATTGATTTAGATTGTAATTTGATAGTGGAATGATCTTAAATAATCTATAGATAATAATAAAATTGATAGAATACTTTACTATCCAAACCAGTCTCTTAGTATTGCTTTTATAGGGGGAGTGGGCCGTGGGATAGACAAAAACAGTCAGCTTGTGAATAAGCCGTTCAATATCAACATCTTCGTGCAGTTTTGGTAGAAGAATGGAGGAGAGAGAGAGTTTTTACTTTTTGGTACCTAACAGTCGGACAGAGCTGAGTTGGTTCAGTACCGAAAAATTTATACAAATCCACAACCAATATAATGCTGTAGGCCAATGTTTCACGGATGATTTGTGTTTGATCTGTTTCTGAAGCAGTATCTTTTACATGTTCTGACTGACATTCTGAACTTGGAATTTATGGCATGGGCCATTTACAGTTTCAAGACTTGTCTTTCTGTTTCCATTTATTTGTCTGTCTGTCTTCTGTACTATGACCGTGATGCTCTCCACTGATGTATCAGTGGATTTTGAAGGCTTGTTTAGATAAAATATAATATGCAGATTTGACCATACTTAGTAGTTAACTGATGTCAGTTTTATGGATCATTACTCTTATACCCATTAATCGAGGATGAGTAACATGAATACCCTGTTGGACCACCCCATTTATGGTACATATTTCAAATGATTCCTTGGATGAGACTATAGTTTGGGTATTCTATATTATCAACAACATTAAATTCCTTGTTGAAAACATAAATAGAGTGAATTTTATAGGGGAAAAAAAATAGAAAGAAAAAACTTCACAATTATTAGCCAAGTTATGTCATATAAAATCACTTTTATGTATTTATTACATATTTTATTGATGTAATTGGTTAAAATAGTTATTTTATATTAAAAAAATGATACAGTTAATGATATTAATAAAATACGAAATATATAAAAGTGACTATACATTATATTTTTAATATTAGCTAACTTTTTTTTTAAGTGGCTCGTGAATTAATGGTGGGATAAATAATTAAGTATAAATTCCCTACTAGCAGTTATGGCAAGATTGACTGTTTAATGTTAATTATGGCCTCTGGAATATGCCTCTTTTGGCCTGTTGATGATGAAGGGACACTAGGCACCCATTAATTACTTCCTTTTGTATTCTCAAAAAAAGAATTACTTACTTTTGTTTTATCCAGCTTGTCCGTCAGACATTGACTGCTTCAGATGCAGACTGGAGTAAATACGCTTTTACTACTTAAATTAATACGTTAAATCCTTGATATGCACTGCTATTGGTACTCTATTTTGATACTTCTTATGCCAATCTTTTAAGAGATCACGAAGACGTGTCTGAAAGTGGGTCAGGGTCGTTCGTCTTTGGAATAAACAGATCGTTGCTATGCAACTCATGAAAGATCAGTGAATAATGATAGACCCATATTTGTTAGGTTGAACTGTTGCTAATCACCTGTCCTATGAGATAAATTGCAGGGTTTACAACCAATCAACAATGCCCCTTTGCCTGAATCTCAGATTGTTTTAAAAGAAAAGGAGACATCGAGTGAATTCTACAGCACTAAACATTACTTAAGCAATATTTTCGAACACTATGAATCTCACATGAATATTAAAGTTTCCTTTATCTTTGTGTTGAATCATCCAATTTAAAGTCATTTTGCCTCACCCTAAAGCAAAGTTCTGTCTTCAATTTCAATACTTCAGGCCTGGGGTAATTAGGCATCAGACACGGTCAAACAAAGAGCTGCTGACTGAATAAAGAAAATGATCAATTCGGTGACCCTGGTTGGTAAACAGTAAACTATTCATAGAGTAACAACTAATCAACAACACAAGAACATGTAAATTAAACAATTCTCTCAAACAAATATATCCCAGGATCTTTACTTTCTTTAAAAAATATTTTTTTTTTCTTTTTCGAATAAATAAAAACTCCAAATCTACTCAAACATGACGAATATTTATGTTTTGGTCCCTTTTTTTTTTTTTTTTCCCTCTCCCTCTCATGCTCGTCTCTAGCCGTTAAGAGGTCTAATAATTAACAGCTGGTGACTGTTCTTCATGCTATGGGCATGAAATATAATGATTCGTTCTACATCCTCCATCCTCTATCCATGACTCAACTTATTCAAGCCCTCTTATAACACAAAGCATTTCTTCCACCCTTCTTTTTCTTTCCAATCCCTCTCTTTATCTTGTATTCTTTTTAGGTATCTTAGAACGGGCACCTTCATAAACAAACCAAAGTTCCCAAGGTAACGACATCAGACATTTGTTCATGGTGCAAAGTGAAATCCCCACATTCTCATGACTTCATAGCTCCACTTCAAAGGTTCTGTTTAGCTTCCTCCTTTTAGCATCTGGGCTATTGTGTGAAGAATTTGCACATGAACCAACTGCAACGTCATCGCTTTTATAGCTCAAGCGTGCAGCATCCAACACCCCACTTGGGCTATGGGGTACAGAGAGGATAGTAGTAGTCGTATCCTTAACAGATCCATCAATTAATGAGAAATCACGAATCATCTTAACACACTCGAGCACTTTCTCCTGCAACAACCATAATTAGGTGGGGAATGAACATCAATTATTGTCTCAGTTAAATGAAATTTGCAAGAAATGAGTTAAGAATAGTAAGAGCAAAAAGGAAATCATCATATAAATATCCCATTTTGGTTCGTGGACCCCCCGACTAGATACCTTCTCTACATGTTGACTGAGAAGAGAAGTTACTGCCTCATTGTCTACTGTTTGGATTTCTTCTGCAAGAGCTATTGCCACTGCTGCTGCAACCTCTGAAGGCCTGAACTCCAAGAAATCAATTCCTGCATTGAATTCCCACCCATCAAAACATTAAAACCCTCTTCTCATTTTTGTCTGTCATAATCGTTACCATATAGGCAAAGTATCTCCACATTCCGTCTGTCACCTTTTATTGTGCTTAATATGAGTTCGATTGATCTCGAGATTGATGTTTGAAGTTGGGTTTGGTCCCCATTGATCTTGCCAAGGAAGTAGTCTATGAATGAGAAAGGGGTAACCGCTTGCATTCTCCACCTCAAGGTACTCAAAACCAGAAGTTCCATCCTTTGAATTGTTCTAGCCTCGAACACAAATTTGGCTTCGCCCACCTGTTAAGAGGATTACGACCCTTAGAACACATACGAATGAAAAGAAAACCTGAAGAGCTTGCCAAGATGTTAATTAAGAATGATTTTAACCTGCAAGTCTAGAGCTAGAGGAACGTCCGTCTCCTCCACTTTGGCCGCAAGAGATAAACATGCCACGGCCAACAATTGCACTGTCCAAGGTTTGCTCTGCTGCAATATGCATGCACAGTTTAGAACATGCTGTATGCGATATTGGTAACAAAACAATAGCTTGTTCATTTCTCAACTTACAGGAAATTCGTAAGCAGAAAGGAAACGATCCAAGTAGTTTATGGATAAATATGCACACAGAGGTCCAAAACCGAAATGGGCATGAACCTGTAACAGCAGTGTATAACCATTAGCCTTGATCCTCAACAAATAGGAAACAAAAGAATCAAACAGTTCTCCTTTCCCGGCGGATTGCTAAAGAATGGGAGGGAAGGAAAGCAAAAAAAAGTACGCAAAAGAAACTCATATATACGACAAACAGAGGGATGCACAGATACAACTCCAGGTTTTGTACGGCTATTTGGATGATGTCCAAGGCCAAATAACCAAAAAGTTCATCAAAATACCAGAGACTTTCGAATAAAATCACCACAAATTACAAACACAATAAAAGGAAAAATTATGTTGTAAAGACGGCAATTTCTCTGCGTATACCCAGTTCCCACCACATCTTATCAACGAAAAGGTAAAAGATAGAGGTAATAATGAGAGGAAACACTATACCCATGTCAGAATATCATGGACGAATAATCCATTCATTTCACACAAGCAAAAAGAGATCAAACCGCGAACACCAGAAACCCATTATAATGAGACATCAACTTACCTTAAAAATCCAATCAACGGTCCGTCTTCTTGCCCCCAAGTCCAAATCCCCGCTTCGAAGCCTCTTCAAGTAATCGGCAGCAGGCAAATGCTGGCATTCCTTTTCAAGCATCGAAGCCAAATACTCATCACTCTGCAGCGGCAATCCATCACGATCAACAAAGCCCCGGTCTTGATTATGGTTTCGATTATTACGATGGCGCCACGTGGCCTCACACTCCTCCGCGGCACCATAATCGTTATCATCGAAAAAGCTGTTGTCTTCCGAACAAAGAAGGCTTGAAACTGCAGAGTCAAAACTGGGTGCCATTTTCAAGGCCTAAAAACTCTCTCTCTCTTTCTCTAAACAAAGAGTTCCATCAAATGAGAAATGGAAGCAAAAACTCGGGTTTTGAGTACAATTGGATTTCAGTCTTCAGATACTGTAAATGCAGAAGTAGAGGTTTTTCGTCAAAGAATTTTAGAAAAACGGTTAACGCTAGAAAAAGAGCGAGTTGTGCGAGGAAAAAATGCAGAAAATACTATGAAGTGAAGTAGCCCTCCTCTCTCTCTCTCTCTCTCTCTATCTCGCCCCCCCCCCTATCCCTTCCTCTCAAAGTTGGGCTGAAAAGACTGCAGCTTGAGAGGCGCTTATGAAGGAAATGCGTGCCTCTTTTTAGAATGGAGAGAAAGAGAGAGGGAGGGAAGGATTTGGCGTGAAAAATATACACATCGATAAGGTCAAAAAGGAAGAGAGAGAGAGAGAGAGAGAGAGAGAGGCTGTGTGTGTCTTGTCTGGAAAGTGAGATGTCCTTAGGCCACCAATGAAATGGAAGGGGTCCCCTCAAAAACGAAGGCGAAATCCCCGATAAGAAAGTCGATTCAAATTCTCTCTCTTCAGTCACTGTACTGTGCTTTTAAATCCCATGCATTAAGCTATGTGAATCTATATATATATATATATATCATTCGTATCTTTAATTTTGCGTTGGACTTAAAAGCTTAGATATGTATGGATGATATCCTTTGACATATTTCGTACTACTGATTTATCGTTTTTTGTCATAAATCGACTTTCGTATCATATGCCTTACTTTTCTTCACTGTTGAAATTCTAATATCCAATTTTAGGATATCAATATACTAACAAGAGATCATGACAAAATGATATAAATTACAGGTTTACTATCATTTTTCTTTTTTAAACGTCATTAGGAACAAACAAAGGTGGCATTATTTTGGTCCAATAATAGGAGTGAAATGTAATATAGATATTGAAGAATATCTATTATCTCTCGACTGTCAATAAAGTTCGAGTTACATCTTAACATATTCTAAAAATAATTTTTTTTTTTTTTAAGCAATGGGACAACGAATTTGAACCCTGATTCTCTTTAGTGAAAAAGATTGGATCAAATGTCAGCGACTTTCAAAATGAGTAATCAAAATTATAATTAGAATCTCTTGAAATTTAAGGTAGTATAAGAAATTCTCTTTCTCAAATAATTTAAATTTTAATTCATCGCATTTCTATATTCCATTTAAAGTATTACAAATGCACGACTAAAAGATAAATAACATAATTATTTTGGTCAAAATCATGAGAAATTAAAAGTTGGAAGACGTGACCGAGAGAGTGAGTCAAGGAATGCCTTTGAGTGCGTGTCATGTTTACATATGAATCAAAAGAAATATACAACAAACTCATAACCATGTGCTATCGATATTACACTCTCATTTGGGACTTTAATTTTCTAGAGCAATTGCTTTCAATCTTTATACCTCTCATATGCTAACTAGAAAGCTATTGGAATCATGTCCTCTCCTCGTCTTGTAAAACTACGAGATCGATTGAATCATCAGCTTCCAATAACAAGATGTTGTCGCATCATGAAATATCCTAAGTATTTTAAACCTAATGATGTGGTGAATTTCTTATACCAATGATATAAGCTCTCCATGAGATGAGCACATGACCAACCACTTAGAAAGAAATAAGAGATAGACTGATCAGCATGAACATCCATAGATAGATATAGCTATCAATAAATTACGTTACAATGTGGACATTAGAAGAGATAAGAGTGAGTCCAACCGGTCGTGTTCTTGTGTTAAAGAAATATTTTTGGTTATGTCTGGTTGTGATCAAGAGCCACAAAGGCATAAACCTAACACATACATATATTTATATTGTGCTTCTGACTTGATTCAACTTTTAGTTTGTGTTGCTACATACCTGTCAGTTTGTTCATTCTTTGTTTTCTTTTTCAATACCACAGCCTTCATGTGCCACACTACTCTGATACTCCACTCTTTCTCAACATATAAATACATATATATAGACATAGATTACTGATGGAAAGGAATATTAGTTCCCAACATTGTATGATACTTTATGCCCAAGTGGCTAGGTTACTATGAAATGTATTCTACTCGCCCCAATCAAATCTTAATTCTTAGTACAGTTCGATCGACTCTCGCTGTATATTCCCTCTAATACAGTGACGTTTACCAACTAAATTGTCGTTAACTAAGCATACTTACTAAAGAAAATGATCTGGCTTTGAATATAATAATAAGGAAAAAAAAGGCAGAAAGCTTGTATTGTATTTAGTGAACCAACCAGCACATCAAACTTGGACCTGCATATGTCATTTTCAGTGACCGGCAAAGCTAGAACTCAATGATGAAAGGAGGAAATCTTGTCCAAATCAGCCAAAAATCTAGTTGGAGAAAATTAAAGGATTGTCTCTCCACAGGCCAAGGAATTTTCCAAAAGATATGTACTTTAGCTGCTTTTTCAACTTTTAGGAGCGTTCCCTTCTCGGCTGTGAAAAATGTGGGTACACAAGCTTTCTCTAACATTCAGCAACGACTACTTGATTAGGAAGGTGGGAATACTAATTACTAATTACTAACTTAGGAGATAATCACGTGGTTTAGTAAGAACTAATGAAGTGCTAATTTGAGATTAACGAGATTACTCATGAGAGGAGTCTCTGGTTCTGATAAATCTTAAGTTGACTGGAGGATTCAATTTATCTTTCTACACCTTGGTTACTGTTTGTGTCTTTTGTTCTTCTTTCTTTTGTGGAGAGGTGGGGGAGAGCTGAATCATGGAAACTTCAACACATTCTCTGTCAACATGTTAGTAATTGGTCCAATTTGTTTCGGTTCAAATGTTCAATATCCTTCTCCAGATGCCCCTCGACTATGTGTTTTCTCAAATTGACTAATTATTTGCAGTTTTGAAGTTCCTCCTCTTTGTGTGTGCAAGAATAATTCAATCTGACCAGAAATTTTGTCACCTCCTAGATCGTTCAATGATTGTAATTTTCACCTCATGCTCTTATAGATTTGTAGGGTCGTACATGTTCTGTTTTCTCCTCTCTTTTTTTCACTAGTAAGACAGCTATCAGAATAACAATGCTTCTCTGTATTCTTGAGTTTTGCATTTTTTTTACACTATAAGTCAACTGTTTAAACGAAAATTCAAGTTAGAGATGGCAAAATTCAAGAAGAAGAACAATATTTTTTTTTAAAAAAAAATTGGAACATTGCATCAAAAAAATTTGAATTTGAGCAGATGGGTGATTTATAATGACCATAATTACTGATATAAAGGGTAAAACTTGGACTGAATTGGACCACAGACAAAGGTAACTACATTTAACTTAGGATGCTTGTTCGTTCTTGGATTCACTGGGAGGTGCTAAAAAAATGGGATTTCTAAAGAGACTTTTGTGACACAAATTTCAAACTCCTCCTCTCCCTCCTTTAATATTTAATTTTTATTTTTTTCCTGCATTCTTTGAAATGCTCTTTTCTCTACACTCTTTGGAATCCACCCTTTTTCCGCTTTTGCCGTTTCACCCTCAAAAGTTTGCTTGCAGGGACAGAACCAAAGCGACCAAGAACTTTGCTCATATCATATTGATATGGTTCATGTCAGTCTCTGCAAATTTCAAAGACCATATTCCCTTCCGCCATTATTTTAAGCAGACTGAGAAACACGAGTGAGGTCCCTCCTCCTCCTCCTCGGACTTTTCCTCATTTTCTAACTCCAAAAGTGAGTCTTCCTACTTAACCAAAAAACAAAAAAAGTCTTCCTGAAGTACTGTTTCAGATCCGAGCTTAACAGACTGTCATTCACACCCACTGCATATTTTTTTAACTCATCCATTTGGTTTTTTTTTTTTTTCCCTTAATTTACTGCTACCAGCCCAATGTCCGTTCATATGTTATCAGGAACGGTGCTTGTACGTTGTAGCTAGCCTTGGGGCCACCTTTTTTTTCGTTAAAAAAAAAAGGAACATTCAAGATAATAAAATCAATACGAGTGATTCCTGATCAAATTTTGATTCTTCGTGCCCCCAATTCTAAAATTTTGATAACATTTAGGTACCATTTCAGTGAGGATTAAATAAAATATTATTTATTATTATTATTATTATTTTAGAATTTAAAAAAATTAATTAATTTATTATATTTTGTGTGAAAATTTGAAAAAATTGTAATGATGAGTTTCTTCTTAATATCAGAACCTATCACAAGATGAATGGGGCCTATACTACTTATCTCTTAATAAAGACCAGGAAAAATACAAGCATGCATAAGAGGGAGGATGTTGAAGAATAAATTCCACATTGCCTGTAGATAAGGGTCTTGTGCATGTTTATAAGCATTGAGTAACCCTTTTTTATTGAACCGGTTTTATAAGATAAGTTAGATCCATAAATTTTTTTAGAGATGAAATAAAACGGACCTTAATAGGTATAAACTTAAACACTTGATAGTCATATAAACTACGGCTTTTCTATACCCTTCAAATTAAAGATAGTCATGCTATGAGCACTATATTCCAAGGTCTAGCATTTTTTCTTTGACCTTTCTTCCTATCTCCAGAGAAAAAGACCACTCAATAAGACACAACCATTAATCCAGATCCCTGAATCTGGCTTCAAGGAATTGGCCAAGTTTGGACAATCAAGATTGCCATTAATTAATAATTCTTGATATATATTTAAGCAACTCTCCTTGAGATTCACCACTGATATAAACTAACTCATCCTCAACAGCGTTTACTTATTTTACTGATCGGGAGTGAGTCAAATAAACAAAAATATCAATGAAAAATGAAGCAAAATAAAATTAGATTAAAAAAAAAAAAAAGAAGGGAGTCTGTCTCTTTCTCTCTATTCATTGAGTTTCATGTGAAACAGTGCAACCAATCCAACTCCGTTGTCCGCCATCAAAAGCAGCTTCCAGAACATGCGCCACATCTTCTGTGTCTCCACGACAAACCTTAACCCAATCTTTATATTAATTACAACAACAAAAACATAAAATTATAAATAAATATCAAAATAAATAAATAAAATCTCCACGCGAAACAAGAAGAAAACAATATATATATATACATGGTCATGTTCTTTAGGGCTGAATTCTCATTTGTCACAACATCCTAAGATTAGTAATATATTTGAGCAGGCAAAGTCATCTGTCTTGGCTCAAGTTGTCTTTATCAAAGTTCTTAAAAAAAAAAAAAAAAAAAAAAAGAGTAAGAAAAAGGCATTGTATGGGTAATGTATGCTTTGTGGGTTTCCGAGTTTTGGTGTTAGGAGCAGTACATGCTTGGGAAAAGTGGGTGGATTGCTGTTTCTTAGACCAATATTTAGTCTCTGTTGTCCATATCAAGGGCTTATTAAAATGGTAATTTGGTTGATGTTTCTTAGTTACTGTTAGTCAAATGCACTCTGATCACCATGGAAATGCTAAACACCCATAAGATAATGTCATCTTCTCAACCAAACTGACATAAAGTACTTCTTGTGCTTCCTTGACCAAATTAATCACGTTCATAAACATGATTTCAAATTATATATATATATCTTGCTTGATTTGTCTTCACTCTTCACTCGATCATGTTTCTCTATTGAGTTCGTTATGCTTTGTTGATGATCAGCTTTGTTCTCTGTGGATTTGTATCTTCAAGTTATTGCAGTTTGGTTGCTAAGAAATATTAGAAAGGGATGCCGAAACTGAAAATTTGATGATATTTTATCATGAACTAGTTGCAATCGTTGCAATTGTGAGTGCGTACTTATTGTGCAATCACTTTAATAAAAAACTTGAATAAAGTAAAAAAAATTTAATTTAATTTTCTAATAATAATTTAAAAAAACAACTGTACAACATTTAAAGGATAAAGTACTCATTCTATAAGGTCCAAAATCAGTTCAATTCTTATAAGTCACTTGAGATGTTTTATAAAATCTCAAGACAACATTACCCACCTACCGCCACAACGAGGGCCTATCTCAAATCATGCACCCTATCCCAATCTAGGGCTGAAACTGAATCAATTTTTCAATAAATATTAAACCTAGAGAAGGTCTCAAATCATTACCTTACGAGATTAGCTTGTAGAATTTAATGTCTGATACTAGGGGTGGGCAGCAGGTGCCCGCCACCCGCTGCACCGCACCGTTCGTCCTGCCCCCGCCCCGTAAGAAGGCGAACTGCGGAGGCGGGGGACGGAGGGGGCTCAGCCCCGCTCCGTAAATCCCCCGCCCCGCCCCTGCATATATAAGGCCCCCTCCATCCCCCTGCATAGATAAGGCCCTCTCCATACGCACCATTTCGATGTCCCGTATGAAATGTCCAATTCTTTTTCTGTGTCTCATTTGCCCTAGCTCTTCGATATCGTTCTTCCCGAATCAAGCTTCCACCTTTTCTTCTTCTTCTATCACCAAATCAAGCTCTTCGATCTTCTTCTTCCCGAATCAGTTTTGTTTGCACAGACGTCACATATGGGGGGAGGAGGAGAGGAACGACGCTTAGCTTGGAAGGAGACAAGATAAAGAAAGAAGAATGAGATTGTTTCACTCCTTCCCAAACTTTCCAGATCTTCAAAGTTCAAACGAGGTTATTTTGCTACTTCGAGTTTGATCTTTTTGGTTTTTATTTTCACTCTCATTTATTTGGCTGGTTCAATTCCGTAAGAGATTTATGGTGTTTGGATTTGTTATTGCGGTTGAAAAAATGTTGGACACTAGACACGGTGATAATCGGTTGAAAAAATGTTGGACACTAGACACGGTGATAATCGATTGGCGAGGGGAGGGGAAGAGCAGAGGGCGGACATCTAGAGGTCCACCCCCGTCAGCGGATGGGGTACCCCGCCCCAGCATGGACGGGGGCAGAGTCTGGAAAAAAAATCCCACCCCTTGTTCATGCAAGGGCAGGGGGCGGAGAAGGGGTAGCCCCGGCCCGTAGGGGGCGGGTAGCACCCCTATCAGATGCTTTGAAAGAAGAAAGGAAGGATCTCAAGCAGTGTTATTTGCAGCCCTAAACAACATAGTTTGGTTTCTTCATTCTTGAGCAAAATCCTGTCCTCCGGGTTCTCAGTTTACATGGGCCGCAATGGGCCTAGAACCAGTACGCTCAAACCCATACACCACTAAAAACTTGAGAATATATGACATCACTGAGGCTGTTGCTTGCATGATCAGCCCTCGCTCCATCCAGGCTGAAGCTTATCTAGACGCCAGAACAACAACATGAAATTTCTAAGCTATTTCCTTGAACCCTATATGCAGCAGTTGTAATTTCTAAACTATAGGCAAGCCGCAAGGCATACAGCAAGTAAATGATAGATTATATATGCATTAAAAAGGAATATTTTAAAGTTTAATCCATGCAAGGAAAAAAAACATAGCGAAACAGGGCTAGTCATAACGCACACTTTCTTTGCTTCAACTCTCTATTTCCCACTTAAAAAGGAAAAAACCATAAGTTTTGATAATAAATAGCTAGCACGTACTCTTGAAATCTACCCTTTCCATACCAATTCCAAAAATCTTAAGAACAAGTTTTGGTTTGAATGTTTAAGACATATGTTATGGGTTGATACCCAGAACCTTCCATATATTACACACTTTTTAATCAGCACACAAATGACATTCCAAGCCACCACCTCCTTCAGAAGAAGCATAGGACCATACTTGTTCTATGGCTCGTCTAACTGGTCCTGCAGGAAGGCAAACACATAATCACATGTTAAATCCTCATCAAGTGAGTTATCCAGTCTTTGAAGCTCATGGTACTTTTCCTTTGAGGGACTGACCTGTGCATCAGAAGTCCAAAGTGTTAGGTTGTCCCTTAAAAGTTGCATAATGAGAGTGCTGTCCTTGTATGATTCTTCTCCCAAAGTGTCTAGCTCAGCAATGGCTTCCTCAAATGCCTTTAAAAAAGTAAAAACAATTCAAAGAATTTTTAAAATTTATGGATGGAAAACAAGGATGGCATTTTTCTCCATGAAAATGCAGAACATGAAAGACTCGCAATTGCAAAAGGATAGCAATGTAATTAATGCTGCTAAAGCCACAATGTTGTATATATTTATTTACGTTGTATATAAATAAATGTATGGATCATTAAAATAGGAGAGCTACCATCGCAATATGTATTTAGGCTTTATGTGTATGACTCATCATTTACATCTAGTGCAGCTTATTTCTTGCAGAATAGTAGCAATATACTCAGCGGACGTGATCTGTAACTAGACTACAGTAAATCAAGCATACAATGTATACTTTCATATAGGTGATTTGTTCTTCATCTCACCCGAGATGAAGCACATGGTGAAATTAGCAATTCACTGACAATTATGTTGCTAACGAGTAGGGGGCTTCAACATCACCATGGGATCCAACAATTTTGTGAATCATGCAAAACATCAAGCAATGGAAAAGAAAACAGAAAACCAGCCACCCTCTCAGAGACAAAGGAATAGAGTGGATGTATCTGTGCATCTTCTTTATTTTCTACCCATGGCCTAGCATCATCACCATCCCATAAGTTCTCCATATGAATTTTGATCACTCTTTGGAGCAAAAGGATAAAAGCTTTTGGATGGTTTAAAAAAGACTACTTACCCGATCAGAATGGACTACAAACTACAAGCTGCAAGCTAATGTACTCCAAATTAAGACATGTGAACCAACCAATTCCTTCAACTATCATAACCATCTGAATGATACTCGGCATTTTTGGCTTCACAATTTTTTTTCACACGTGTATGTAGGCAGAGAGAAGCATGGATTTAGTGATTGATTGTTTTGTTCTGTTCTTTTTTCTCTTTGCTAGGAGATCACGCAAGTGATTGGTAACCAACCCTCACACAATAATTTGTTAAAAAAACTAAACCTTGATTATACAAAATTATCATTGTGATTGTAATGAGCGCAGAGTTCAAGTTCATCAACCTTTTTTTCCCGGCGCCGCGGGGGGGGGGGGGGGGGGGGGGAGGGGGGGTGCGAGGGGACTGTTAGTTAAACTTGGGTCATATATGTCATAACATTTGTGGGGCCACTGCTATTTTTCTTCGAGGGTCTATGTGTACAAATGACGACTTTCTAAATCCAAATATATGAAAGCCGTGAGCCAAATATATGTTCACATTACTCATCCATGTCTATAGCTGACAGAAAGTACTTTAAAATCAATGGTATTGGAATCTTCAAACAAAAAGCTTCGCAGATATAAACTCGACCCAGCTCCACTGAACCAAATACCATAATTAGCTTAGCTCCGCCGAATCATTTAAGTCAAAATCCAGAAAAGGACTAAACAAAGAGAAATTCTTTTTTGAGACAGTTCAAGGGTAATAGGATATGAAGCATACCTGTTTAGCCATGTTACACGCTTTATCTGACTGATTGAGAATCTCGAAGTAGAAAACAGAGAAATTGAGCGCTAGACCTAACCTGATCGGATGCGTTGGCGCAAGATCTGCGGCCGCAACATCCTTAACAAGCACACAAACAACAAGAAGCACGATATGAGAAAATCCAATTCGAAAACCCGCAAAAATGGGAACCCCACATGTCAACCCTAGTGAATTCTAACCACAACCACCGTGCCTTGAAAATGGATCAATATTCCCAATTTCCAATCATTCTTGAATCTGTTTTTAAGGAAAATAAGTGAAAGAGAGTTCCCAATGTTTCAATTTCTTAAGCGCCCTGTCTAGTTATATTTTAGTTATTTCAGATCCATGATAGTTTGGATCTCAATTCCAAGTCCAAAGCGCCTTTTACTAAATCCACAAAAAATTCTACTTCCGTTTCGTTTTTCTCTCACTATCTGAGCAACCAAAAACTGAGAAAAGCCGTGAGAGTACCTGAGCAGCCTTGTACGCGAGCATGGTATCCTCGGCAGCGGCTTTCCTCTCATCGCCGGACTTGAACTCGGCCATGTAGCGATGGTAATCCCCCTTCATCTTCAAATAGAAGACCTTGGACTCGCTGGCTGAGGCCGAGGGCACGAGATTAGAGTCGAGAAGCCTGAGAATGCTGTCGCAGACCTGGGAGAGCTCGGACTCAACCTTGGATCTATAGTCCTTGACTAGGGTAACGTGTTCCTCGTTCTTCCGCCCCTCCTCTTTCTGTTCTATCGAGGAGACGATACGCCACGCGGCTCGGAGAGAACCGATGACGTTCTTGTAGGCCACGGAGAGCAGGTTCCGCTCTTCAACGGAGAGTTCCGATGCCGGTGTCGAGCCGAGCACCAGCTTCTGCATGAACTGGACCATTTCCTCATAACGCTCGGCTTGCTCGGACAGCTTCGCCAGAAACACGTACTGGTCTCGCGTAAGGTTTTCGGGAATCGTCGATGCCATTGTCGGAGGGAGAGGGAGAGAGAGAATCGCAGAGAAGAGAGAGAGGAAGAGAGAATTGTAGAGAAGAGAGTGGGCGAGAGTGACGCGGGTCTGAATTCTGTTCGATATATTTTGACCACGATTGAAATCTGTGTTGCGTGAATATTGCACTATTTCCAATTTTCCAATTATCTATCTGCCTTTATTTTCTTAATAATAATATTAAATTGCACCCAACCATTCCATCCTATGTCATAAGATCTAATATGAGAAAGGAAAAGACCACTCTCTCGCCTCAAATCTACCGTTCTAGTTGAACGCACATTAAAATAAATAATTTTTTTTTTCCTTAATGACTAATGAAATAATTTTTAATGTATTAATATATTTTTTTAATTTTTTAAACTATTTAAATATATTTAAAATATATGAAAAGAAAAAAGAAATTGACATGTGCGGCACGCCCTTCGGTAACCGTTGAGTAGCATTGTAGCCCAGCTCTATAAGAAATTATATGTACAAATATTAGGTAGACAAGATTCTCAAGTTGCAAATTGTTTGAAGGATAGTGGTGATTTTGTAGAAATCATCACGCATGGTCCTCACGTGCCACCCATTTCGGTAGCTCTTTTAGCTACATGTGCCAGATCACCAGAATCGCCACTTACAGATCTTTCAGATCTGACTTTTATGGTTGAAAAGAGACAAACTTGTTGCCTTCATGCCCCATCAAAATTGGTACAAACTATAATCCATCAATTTTTGTTCTTATTTTCCTTATTGTATAGTAAAAATAAAAGAAGTGTTATTCTCTTATATGGTTGTATCCGTAGAGGTTGAGTCCTCCATTTTTATAAAGCGTAAGCTTGAGTCTCTATTTAGGTAAAGTGTCATATCTTATATGTCTGTCTGTAGAGAGTATCAGCAACAATGAAGTCTATATCGGTCCAATAGTGTACTGGTAGAACTCCGAATGGTTAATATGAAAAAATGGCATAGGTATCTTGTCATAGATATAAGTTTTTCTTGATGAATAAATAAATGATGGCATTTTTATTTAAAAAAAAAAAGTATAAAGTAGATAAGTTTCATGCAAATCTTTGTTAAAAAGCATATTCCACTTTTAAAAAATATTAAAAAATTATTATTTATTAGTGAGACTCACTTTTTTACAAATGAATTATATAAGATTTATTTATTTTTTTCTAAAGGAAATGTCATCGTTCATTCATTTATCAAGAGAAACTTACATCCATGATTGGATACATGTATAAATATCCCCATATCAACCATTTGAAACTCTACTAGTACACAACTCGATTGATCTGGACTTCACTACTATTGATACTTTTTACAAACAAACGTCAAAGAGACATTATTTTGCCTAAACAAAAACTCAATCTCTACAAACAAACTATTCAAGAGACGAACTAATTTTTTATTTTTACCATACAATAAGGAAAACAAAAACAAAAAATGATGGATTATAGTTTGAATCAATTTCGGTAGACTTTAAAGTTGCGTGAAGGCAACATGTTTGTTTCTTTTCAGTTACAAAAGTCAAATCTAAAAGATCTGGTGGTGGCAATTCCGATGATCCGACGCATGTGGCTAGAAGAGCTACTGAAATTGGTGGCACGTGAAGACCACTCACAATTGCGAGTGGCGTGTGAGGACCACGTGCGGTGATTTCTACAAAACCGCCACTATTCTTCGAATGATTTATGGCTTGTGAATCTTCTTATATTGTGCGTGTCACTCAAGAGTTATTGAAAAGTTGTAGATATAAATTTTTCGGCTTTGAATAAAGAAAAATAAATTAAGAATTGAGGAAATGAGAGTGATACGGAGGATGAGAAATGATAAATGAGGAAATGAGAGGGTGAATGAGGATGAGATTGATCCTCCGACAAAACTCAAATTTGGAGCATGAAACTTATCTATTTAGAATTTATACAAAACCTTACTCATTTCTTAGTGTTGATTATTTTAAATGAATAGTAATTCAATAATTAGTAAACAATATCCCACTTAGTAGAACGAGAGTAAATTGAATAGTGCTTTGGAAAATATAGACTCTCTTGTTATCAAATTATTTTCTATCATATTGAAATTATATCTTTAATGAATGATTTTTTTTTTATTAAGTCTTGAAAGAATATCTATTTTTTAGCAAGAGGGAGAGAAAAAAAAATGTAAAACTTGAATAATAAATCTTAACAAAGAAAGTTTGAATAATAATTTGTTTAACAAAACTATCATCTGCTAGTAATGAAACACGTGTAATTCTTTACAATTTTATAGAAAGTAATTATATAAAATTTAAATAAAAATATTTAATATTTTTAACTCTATGATATTATGATATTATCACATTAACTAATTGTAAGAATATTATATAAATGCCATTATATTGAGAATGAAAAAAAACTTGGAATATTCTCGGAGAGGCACAAATACTTTCCACGTAATAGTCACTACATTAGTTCATGTGAAGATGATTATTATCGATATGGCCTGTGCACGAATATGGCAGCCTGCATCCACATTGGTCAATGGTAACGGGACACTAAACTGTCCGTTTCTAACACATCAATTTTAGATAAGAGAACTGTAACATATGTAAAGATATTATATAAAAATAAATTTATAAATTATGTGATTTTATAGAATTTGTTAAATTTTATTTATAATAAAAATAACTTTATAATCAGACGTATTATATCAATTTATATTAATTTATGAGTTTACTTTTATGTAATTTATTTATGTTTAAAATATTTCCTTTTAGATAAATGCTACTATACACCATGAGTTATACCTATTATTTTGTTATGTTGATGTGCCATATAACTTATTAAAAAAAATTAAAAATACAAATATAAAATGGCAACTGAAGCCTATGGAATGCTTGGGGAATGAGACTCGATAATAAATCTGTAAATAATTGTGTTGGTTGTCTCTATTGTAAATCAACACTGTTTTAGGCAAAAATAAAAATAAAATAAAATCATGAGTTGTTTTGATAATAAAATAAAAGAGTAGTGTTGTGGGATACATTTTCCCCCGCCCCCATGTGATGTCCAAGTTGGCTAGAGAGGATCACAATCATAACAAGGCATAAACAATGGCAGAGTCGGGGGTGTAAAAGAAAATTGAAAAATCGGTCGAACCAATCGAACGGATTTGCTACTGGTTTTCATATTTTAAAAATAGATTTAAATAAAATCGGAGCAGTATATATATTTTAAATTTTTTAAATTATATTATATATTTTTTAAACATTTAAATAAATTAGAAGACCTAATGCTCTTAACAATAAACATGTTACTTGAAATTTTAAAGATATAATCATTAACACAAGTATATATAAAATTTATATATATAAATTTGTTTTATAATCATTAACACAAGATATAATCATTAACACAAGTTATTTTTATATATTATTTATATATTTTATTAATGTGATTGATTACATTATATTTTTAATATAAAATAATTGTTTTGATAAATCACATCAATAAAATACATAAAAAATATTAAAAAAATACAATATGTTGCAAAATTCTAAAAGATACTATCGTATGCAGAAATGCCGTCACTGACTATTTGTATATGATATAACCTACATGTAACATACCCAATGGTTTGTGAGGATTTCTATTCCTCACGAGAACTATGAGCTGGTTTAGAGCACTAGCATTGATTTCTCTATATGCATCTTCAAAATCACAACTTTTGAATATTGATTTTGTATATAAAGAAAAACTCTCACATTGAATTATGTATTTTTGAACCAAATAATAATAAAATATTATTTTTTTATTTTTTTCTTAAAATTATTATTTTTATATATTTTACAATTAACATAATGTGCTAAAAAATACAATTTTCATATATCTAAATATTATCAATTTTATATATCAAAATGACCACTTTTATCAATAAATATTAATATATACTAAAAAAACACTTTATATCATCAACTTAATATAAATTTAATATATTAAAATCATCTTAATAGAAATTTCACAAAATTGATTTTAATGGTAGGAGAGAGAAAAAAATAGTAAAATAATGTTTGAAGAATGAATTATGGTTCTTCACACTTGAATAAATACTATTCATAGTTCTTCAAAATTTTAAATATACATAATCTAATATAGATTAATTTAGAAGAATATTATACAAATATGAAAATGAATATAAAGATGCATAGACCATTGCCAATGCTCACAAAATAGACATTAGTAGGGGAAATTTTTCCATTTATGAATGATATAACCTAGCTACGCACTGCCATTAAAATATTTCCTTCCTTAAAATGCCTTCTACATTCTCAAGTATTGTTGTATTGTTGCTAATATAATCTCAAAAAAAAAAAAAAAAAAAGTTGTTTGCAGAGGAGAGGCACTCCTGAGACTAGAAATGGTTTATTGGAAGTACAGAAAGCTTTTCGTAAAGCTGGCCTGTAGTTTGCAAAACAGGTTTTCCTTTCTGCTTTTTATTAATAGCCCCTAATTCATAGTAAAATATAATATGATCTTTTGGTGATAAATCAGATCCAGAGTTCCATGAATCTTAGTGGAAATACTTTCACTGGCTTCTGATGTTGGTAATTACAATGTGAGCTCCTATTTATTTTCTCATTTATCTTGTTTTAAAGTGACCAATTTGGCTATGCATGAGGAGGTTTCACCTGTTGGCTGCCTATATATGGCAGAGGATCAAAGAGATACACATGATTCTCTCTTTTTAACCTAGCGTTGGTAGATTTTCGGACTTTAGTTATGCTCGCGTCACTTGCACACCTGTTGTCTATCACACCGCATGAACCACTTATCAAATGTCTCAATAGAAATTTTCTTTATTGGAAAATGTCTCAATAGAAATGAAAGGGGCAATTTGATTCATATCTATTTTTCCCTACTGGCCTTTTAATTATAGTGTCTGGCCAGGTATTGGTTTCTTTACGGATTTGAGATGATTGACATGATACCAGAATACCTCTTTAATTGTTGGAAAGATTTTGTGATTTTTTTTTTTTTAACCTCTTTGAGGCCTGGTTGGCTCATAATTGGATGGAGTTCTAACATATCTGAGATTTTTTCCCCATTGATTTTGATTGCAAAATTGTGATTTTCTTGCTTAATAATTGTTTTGTTCAGGGTGTTGCCATAACGCAAGAAAATTCATTGTTAGAAAACTCCGCAAGAATTGAGGGCTGGCTAGCTAGATTCCCTATGTTTGACTGGGTGGGTGGTAGAACATACGACATCTCTGCAGTTGGTCTGCTTCCAGCAGCACTTCAGGTTACTGGCTCTTCAATTCAGAACTTAATGTAATTATCCTTTATGTATTATGGTTGTTCATAATCAATCTACAATCCAGGGAATTGACATAAGAGAAATGCTTGCCGCAATGCTGGTGCATCATTAGTGGATGAGGTGAATAGAATCACTGTGGTAAGAAGTTTTCCTAGTCTTTCTTTTTACTCATTGTCATATCTTGATAATGCTGTTTTTTGTTTCACGAGGATAAAGAATTTTCTACATGTTGTTTAAGTGTACCTTTCACTTGAAATTTTAGGGGCGAGGGCAATAGTCTGCATCAGTTAAAGTTCATAATGTTCCCGTGAAAACATAATAGACCGTTACATATCAAGTTGCACCATACAGAAATCCTTTTACTGGATTATGGTTAGTTCTTTTCCAGCTTCATCATTGTTTCTTTATGGCTTCCAAATTATTTTGAAGCAAAAATATAGCTGCACAATAAAAGGTGGGATGGTTTTCCGCTTTATCCTCAATCCCATCCTTCACATAGGTTGAACATTCGTCTCTGTCTTGGAAAGGGGGAGAGGTGCCTTTTGCAAGGGTGTCAAGGCTATTTCTCCATGATTAGTTTTATGCAACATAAGTCATTAACCGAAATGTTGGTTTGTTCTTATTTCCCATCTCCATCTTTACTGATCGTAAATTCTACATATGCATGCCCTTGTTTTTTTTTTTTTTGGGGGGGGGGCAGCATTAAGGATTCAACCAATAGCATCCTTCTATTTGAAGAGCTGAATTCTGTTAGTCTCAATAGTGTATACATCTGCTCTTGTTCTTGTTTGCTGGAAACATAATTAGCACTCTGTTTGATGTGTCTCATCCTCCATTCCAATTGATTAGTTGATCTCTCACTTCGCTCGAGACAAAATTGCATAATGATGAAAGGATGGCAATATTTATTGTACTACTTTTTATTTAATTTGTGATTCACCCCTTCTCCCCACCCCCACCTCCAAGAAAAAGGAAAAATGATAACCACTTTGGTTGATTTCTTTGCTTCAGGTCAGGAATAATCCTGCGGCCTTGCTAGCTTTATGCTGGCATTGGGCATCTGACGGGATAAGATCAAAGGTATTTAATACTCTTAAGAATTGCATGATGCCTACTATTTCTTTTTTCTTTTCTTTTTTCTTTCTTTCTTTCTTTCTTTCTTTCTTTTTTTTTTTTTTTTTTAAAACAGAGCTGCATGATATCTGAAGCATGTTGAATTTCAGCTTCTCTTATATTGGTTTTGCTTTTCTACGTTTTTTCCCAGGATATGGTTGTTCTTCCTTACAAGGATAGTCTACTGTTGTTTAGTCAGTATTTGCAGCAGCTGGTCGTGGAATTTCTTGGGAAGGAGTTTGACTTGGATGGTAATCAGGTATGTGCTACAAAGATTTGATTATTGGCTTTTGTTTGTGCAACTTAACTGGGTTGTGCAAGTTGAAGATCAATTCAAGTTCACTAGCGATGGTAGTTATTTAGATTGAAAAGGGACTGGTTACGTCTTGGTGAGGGCTTCCATGGGTGAATCTGATTCTATTGAGCAAGTTTCCATTCAGATTAATGTATGCCTACTTTTGTTTTCCAAGAGCCGTTTTAATCACCCCGTCTACAATTAATCACTAGCATAATTATCATAATTGGGCCAAGCATTCGATAAAATTTTGTTTACCGATAAAAAAAAATAGGCCAAGCATAAACTTGAGAAGAGAATTCATGAGTTTGAATGTCGGATCAAGTGGTCAAATACCTTAAAGATAAATATTGTGTGTATTGTAACAGCCCGCTAGAAATTTAATGATGAAATTTCTATTGGTTTTAGGAATCTTGTAAAGTTTTCATAAGTTTTCATGAATCTATTAATCGTATAGGTTTTAGTCTAACTACATAGTTAGTGTTATTACTCACTATGGTATCAGAAGTGTGTTTTTTATTATCGAGACAGTTATAAAAGTTTTAATTGGACACATGGAAAAATCTTAGCCACCTCGCTCTTCCAAGTATCTTGAACTGATTTTTTTGTAGATATTATTGGGTAAGAGAGACCTACACTCAACTCTCACTCTGGGTAAGAGAGACCTACACTCAACTCTCACTCTAGCCTCATCTTCTTCCATATTTTTTCCATAAATACCTCCAACCACTCCCTACGAAATTATCTTCATTTACACCTTTCATTGAAAGAAAACTAAACTCTCTCAGACAGCTTTTAAGTATTCTTTTGCATGCCTATTTCGAAGTTTTTGTAAGTGTTTTATCATAAAATCTTCTTCATACAAGTTCTTCCATTTTTAGTCTAATTTACGTGGATATCTTATATGTTCCATTTGAAGATCATTTGGTTAGTCAAATATTGTTTAAACTCTAGAAATGTCATTTTAGGAGATAAACTGGAGAATATGTTATATTTTGGAGTTTTTAACCAAGCTAATGGATAGATTTTGGTCCGAAATTTTTATGGAGTATTTTTAACATGTGTATATGATTATTGGTTGAGGATTTGTTACAATATTAAAGGTTTTGATGAAATATTTTCTTAGACCTAGAAACTTAGAAATTGGAAAAGGAAAAACAGTTTCTGTTTTGAGAAAGTTTAAATTTTTGGTGGTTTAAACCTATTCCAATGGCTTTGATAATTTTATTGGAGGATCTTAAACCTCTTATATACATATTAGAATATTATTTTGAAAATATTTGATGTTAGTTCCAAAAATATAAAATATTATGCAAAGAGATGTTCGGATAGGCCAAAGTGTGGATGTTCTTGACTCAATTTATGTTTTGGTTAATATTTAACCATGTGATCTTGAATTAGAAGCTTATATATGTTTTATGAAATATTTTTAAATCATGTTATGGTTTGGTTTGAAGATCACATCTTTAAAAGTCATAGATCAAAAGGTTAATCAAAACAAGTTAGAAACAAAAATCAATGGAAATAGAATATGAGAATTTTGGTCATATGGAGTTTTAATAGTGTGATTAGTTTTAAATTTTTCTAAATTGATATTTGAGTTTAGGATAAAATTTACATGAGGCATGTAAATTTTGGTGACTTTTGGAGTTAGCATGCAAAATCCTTAAGTTAGGGGTAAAACGGTCATTTTCCTACATGTAGAGAATAAAATAAAAATTTTATTCTTTAAGTTAGTATTTTTCATATTTCAAATTATTAGTGATTTAATTCTAACTTTTAGAATCACTAATTACAGTTCCTCGTGATCACAAGATATTTTATCATATATTGCAAGTATATAATGTTAAATATGCCATCTATTATATGTATGTCATGTCATGTTCACTGTTGCAAGTATGTCAGGTTAATTATATTTCCGTTACATGTGATATCATGTTATGAAATATTGTGTGTTACATGTTTAAGTCATGTTATAATAAAACCCTATCTCAAGTTGGTCATGAGGCCACAACAACTGTGGAGTATGTATTTAAACAGTTAAAGTCAAGTTTCAGAATAAGTTCATGTTAAGTCAAGTTTCAGATCAAATTCATGTCAAGTCAAGTTCAGTTCACGTTTCAATTGAAGTTATATCAGTTATGCTATGTTGTACGTCAAGTTTTGCTTTAATTACTTATGAATTTGATTATGCATTCATACTTTTACTGTCATCCATGCATCATTAGCTTGTGTGAAAGTTTTTTGTTAACTTATTGAGATTTGTAATCAAATCTCACTGTGGTAGTCCCAACTACCATTCCTCCCGAATGGTAGATCTTGTTACAGGACCTAAAGAAGAATCATGAGCTGATCAACTAGACACAGTTGACTGAGCGACGATGCAACGTCAATGTAATATAGTAGTTAACATAAATTACTACTTGTACTATGGAGTTGCAACTCCAGTACTTTTTGGATCATAAGTATTTTGGACTAGTGTTGTGATCTTAGTTGTTCAATGGGTCTTATATATGAAACATGTTTTAAACATTTTGGATATTTTCAATTTGGTGCATAGTATTGCTAAAGAAAAAATTTATCCGCTGCGAATATTGCATAATGTTAGATGCATGTTAGGAACATTGCATCTTATATGTTATGAACGGGGGCAGGTAATCTTGTGTTGCATGTCTCGACGCTTCAAATATTCGTCCGATCCCAAATAAAATTTGGGGACGTCACAGGGTGGTATCAGAGCAATACGTCTCTGGGCAGTAAATCCACATGTCCTTATGAAATGCACCAAATATTAGGTTTGAAATTTAGTCGTCATTAGATTTGGATTTCTTAAAGGTATGAAAAGTAGTATGTGGTTGTAATATGTATACTTGTGTGTTACAGGAATAGACAAATAACTCGCGGTAGAATACCTCAAAACTCTGAGGGAAACTTTAATCAGGAGAATCATAATTCCCCAATGGATGGAGGATTAGCTGAAGCTGTGCGTATGCTGACTGACGTGCTTAGACATCAGCAACAACAACGAGTGCATGTACTTAGACCCGAAATTAGGGGTTGTCCATATGAGAAGTTTATGATTTACCGTTACCCGAGTTGTTTTGGTAATGAAGGGCCACTGAGAGTCGAGAAATGGATTATAGATCTCGAGAGAACGTACGAGATTTGTGGATGTCTTGAGGACCAAAAGGTTCTATATGCTGGATACTTATTTCAAGGAGAAGTTGGAATATGGTGGGATACACGTAGGCAACTTCTAGTTAGAGAACTAAGTAGTGGGGTTACATTGTCTTGGGAGAGGTTCAAGGAAGAGTTTGACAACAGATTCTTCCCAGACTCTGTCAAACAACTAAAAGCCCTGGAGTTCACGTCCTTAACACAAGACAGTTCGACTATAGAGCAGTATGCCGCTAAATTCATGACGTTGGGAAGGTTTGCACCACACTTGATTTCAACTCAAAAGATGCAGGTACAAAAGTTTCAAGTAAGACTTATGCCTAGAATCTGAAGTAAAGTACCTTGCCTCAAAATAGAGAATTACCAAGAGTTGGTAAATGTAGCGGCGATAGCAGAGCCTGAGCAGAAGGAATTGGCGATCCAGAACATTACCGATCGAAAGAGGGCCATGTCGTTTGCTACAAGCAGTAGTGATGAGAAAAAGAGGTCTTCTTCTAGTCCGGAGAAAGGCAAGGGAATAATGACAGGAGGACAGAAGTCGTCTTTTTATTCACCATGCCCTAAGTGTGGTAAGCGTCATCTTGGATAATGTCGTAGGAGATATGGAGTCTGTTACCGATGCGAGAAACCAGGACATATGATTAGATTGTCCCAACGCCATACAAGGTAGTGGAGCTGGTGATCACAAGCCAAGATCCCACATCCCGGCACGTGTGTATACAGTAACACCATGTGATTTTGATGTTGACGCACCTGAAATTGATGAAGTTGGCTTCATGATTGGTATTTTTTTTTCTCTTTTCCTTTTATATATATGATGTTGTAGATATTATGAATGTATTAGAATTAGTATTAATACTGGTGTATATATTTTTTTAGGAAGTGTTAATTTGTTAAGGTTCTTGGCTTGTACACTATTCAATTCGGGTGCGTCGCAGTCCTTTGTGTCTGCAGCGTTTGCACGAATTTGTAGTTTGCAGATTGAGCTTTTACCACAACGGGTTGTAGTATTAAATTTCGACGGGAATACAGTATCTTATACCCGTTTAGTTAAGGATTGTCCGTTAGAGCTAGAATGAAGGACACTGAAGGCTAACTTGTTAGTATTCGATCAGATAAAATTCGACCTGATTTTGGGAATGGACTAGATTTTCAAGCACTACACTAAGATAGATTGTCGGAAACGAGAGGTTGTATTTGAACCCCCAACTGAAGACAGGATGAGTTACGCGGGAACATCAGTTAAGGCCACCCCACCTTTGATCTTAGCGTTGCAAGTTAGGAAGTGAATTGGTGAATGAGCTTCAGCGTTTCTATTGATAACTGTAAAGGAGACAGCCAGAACTATAGGAATCCAAGGGATACCTGTAGTTGAAGACTTTCCTGAAGTTTTCATTGATGAGTTACCTAATTTACCACTGGATAGAGAAGCAAAATTCCAAATAGACTTAGAGCCGGCAACAATTCCGACTCACAAGGCGCTATATCGTATGGCCCCTACCGAATTGAAGGAGCTTAAGCTACAATTGGAGGAACTTTTGGAGAAGGGTTTTATCCGCTCCAGTTCTTCGCCTTGGGGAGCACCTGTGTTATTCGTGAAGAAAAAAGATGGGTCTATGAGGATGTGCATAGATTATAGAGAGTTAAATAAGGAGACGATTAAGAATAGATACCCATTACCCAAAATCGATGATTTGTTGGATCAATTGTAAGGAGCAGCAGTGTTTTCAAAGATTGACCTGAGATCTGGATATCATCAGTTAAAAGTCAAGGACCAGGATGTGCTGAAAACTGCCTTTAGGACAAGGTATGGCTACTTCGAGTTTTTGGTGATGCCTTTTGGGTTAACCAATACTCCAGCTGCATTCATGGACATGATGAACAAAATATTCAGACCTTATTTGGATAATTTTGTTGTCGTATTTATCGATGACATCTTAATCTACTCTAAGAGCAAGGAGGAACACAGACATTATCTAAGTATGGCTTTAACTATACTTAAGGATCAGAAACTTTATGCCAAATTTAGTAAGTGCGAGTTCTGGCTGGAATAAGTGAAATTTATAGGTCATGTGATCTCTAGTAGAGGAGTAGCAGTAGACCCGAGCAAGATTGAAGTCGTAACGAACTGGTAGAGATCGACCAGTGTGCATGAGATCCAAAGTTTCTTAGGACTGGCTGGTTACTATAGAAGATTTGTGGAAGGATTCTCCCATTTGTCTAGACCACTCATTGCCCTGATTAAGAAAAATGTGAAATTTACTTGGAATGACAAGTGCGAAACAAGTTTTCTTGAGTTGAAGAAAAGACTTACAACCGCACCGGTACTTACACTGTCGGAACCTCTTAAACTTTTGGTGGTGTTTAGCGATGCATCTAAGGCAGGACTCGGATGTGTGCTAATGCAAGAAGGGAAAGTGGTTGCTTATGCTTCACGACAACTGAAGGATCACGAGCAGAATTATCCTAGTCATGATTTGGAATTAGCTGCAATAGTTTTTGCTCTTAAGATTTGGAGACATTATTTGTATGGCGAGAAGTGTGAAGTCTTCACGGATCACAAAAGCCTAAAGTATCTATTTGAGCAGAAGAACCTTAATATGAGGCAAAGAAGATGGTTGGAATTAATCAGCGACTATCAATGCGACATCAATTATCATCCTAGAAAGGCCAACGTGGTAGCTGATGCTTTAAGTCGCAAGAGCAGACAAGAAGCTTCATATGTTCCGTCATCAGAAGTAAATTCTCTCTTATGTAGTATGAGAAAACTGTTGATTAGAAACCGTAGTCAGGAAATCATGTTGACTACAATCCAAGAATTCATTCTATTGGACTGGGAAGGATTGAAAGACCGTCAAAAGAAAGACAGTAAACTTGTGGAAGTTGTAAAAAAGATCGAAAAGTCAAAAGGACCAGTGGACTTTAGCCTCATAAAGGATGGGACTCTGTATTACAAGGACCGAAGAGTCATTCCAGCAGATGAAGAGTTAAAGGAAAAAGTACTAAATGAAGTTCATAACACACCTTACACTATTCATCCTACTAGTATAAAAATGTATCAGGATTTGAAACAAATTTTTTGGTGGAAAGGAATGAAGAGGGACGTAGCAGAGTTTGTGAACAAGTATTCTGTCTGTAGATTAGTAAAAGCAGAGCGCCAAAAGCCAGCCGGTAAATTACAGTCATTGCTAATCCCGGAATGAAAATGTGAGGATATTTCAATGGATGTTATAGTGGGATTTCCAAGGACCTCAACCGGAAATAATACTATCTGGGTAATAGTTGATTGTCTGACGAAAAGTGCTCACTTCATACCCATCAAGAATACAGATTCTCTAGAAAGATTGATGAGAATTTATATAGCAGAGATTGTCAGATTGCATGGAGTGCCTAAGACGATCGTATCAGATAGAGACCCTCGTTTTACGTCACGCTTCTGGAAAAGTTTACAAGAATCGATGGGCTCTAGTATGAGGTTTAGTAGTGTGTACCACCCACAAACAGATGGACAGATAGAAAGGACGATTCAAACTTTGGAAGATATACTAAGAGCCTATGTTTTGGAGTATGAAGGGAGTTGGGAGAAGCAACTACCTTTGGTAGAATTTGCTTATAACAATAGTTTCTAGGCCACTATTCAAATGGCACCATATAAAGTCTTGTATAGTAGAAAGTGTAGATCACCTCTGTATTGGAATGAAGTAGGGGAAAGTAAAGTAGTTGAACTAGAAGTCTTGCAAGAGATAAAGGACCAAGTACACCTAATTAAAGAAACGATGAAAACAGCATAGAGTCGACAGAAGAGCTATGATGATAAAAGGAGGAGCATAGATTTTAAAGTTAGAAATTGGGTCTATGTGAAGGTATCTCCTATGAGAGGAGTAAGTCGTTTCGGAGTGAAAAGCAAGTTAAGTCCGAGATACGTGGGACCCTATGAGATAGTGGAGAAAGTGGGAGTAGTTGCGTAGCGTTTGGAATTGTCAACTAAGTTCCATGGAATTCATAATGTTTTCTGCGTGTCTTCTTTAAAGAAGAGTTTTGGGAATCAGACACCAATGATAGTGGATCTCGATAATATACCTTTACAATCCAACTTGACCTATGAAAAGAAGCCGATGCAAATTATTGACTGGAAAGATAAAGAGTTGCGGAACCGTAAGATCCCATTGGTCAAAGTACTTTGGCAAAATCATAATATTCAAGATGTGACTTGGGAGAAGACAGTTGATATGTGAGCCAAGTACTCCCAGTTATTTGACATCTAAATTCAGTCTTGTAGAGTTGTTTTGGCTTTTGCTTAGTTGATATTTTGTGGTTCACTTGTACGGGACTGACTATATCAGATGTTTGTATATCAATAAAGTATATGTTTCCTTAACTCTTGGTTTGTTACTTATGTCAATTTTGAGGACAGAATTTTTTTTTTTTAGGGGGGAGGTTGTAACGGCCCGCTAGAAATTCAATGATGAAATTCCTATCGGCTTTAGGAATCTTGTGAAGTTCTCATAAGTTTTCATGAATCTATTAATCGTATAGGTTTTAGTCTAACTACATAGTTAGTGTTATTATTCACTATGATATCGGAAGTGTGTTTTTGATTATTAGAAATAGTTAGAAAATTTTTAATTAGACATATAGAAAGATCTTAGCCACCTCGTTCTTCCAAGTATCTTGAACTGATTTTTTTTGTAGATTGTTGCCCAGATGACTAACACAAGAGGGGGGTGAATTGAGTTGTATTAAAAAAATAACAATTATAAATCAAATATATAATATAAAATATAAATAAAATATAAAATAACAATAAATATAAAGAGTAAGAGTAAGAGAGAAGCAAACTCAGTATGTTAACGAGGTTCGGCCCCACTGCCTACGTCCTCGCCTCAAGCTACCCCTTGAGGATTTCCAAATTCACTATTCAACCTCTTTCAGGTGGAGATAGAAACCTATTGCACCTTTGAACAACACCGCTACAAAGGATCCGTGTAGAACACCCTCTATACTTGCAATCACCTTACACGTGGTGATTTAACTATTCCCCGTGTAGAATACTTTCTACACGCACAAGGGTTATACACACCATTTTTCTGATACAAAAGCTGATAGTGGGTAGGTTATCAGAAAACACTCCTCAATTAGTGAAATAAGAACAATACAGCGCAAATTATATCTCTCAAAATGAATAAGGATTAATGCTCAATGCTTAGAGAAGAGAGAATGAAAGCTTTGAATGAATGTTGTATACTTTTGGTGTTGTAAATGTGAAGCTCTCAAATGATCTATTTATAGGCATATGAGACTTCATATTCAAATTTAAAAAGATTCACATGTCAAAGACAACATCATTCACTTTTTCAAAAAATTCAAATAAAAGGTTTTTCTTTTTCAATTGTCAAAGATAACATCATTCACTTTTTAAAAAAAAATCAAACCTAATCTTTTACTTTTGGCATATGACAAAATGAGCACACTTTCCTTTTCAAAAAATTCAAACCTAATCTTTTACTTTTTGCATATGACAAAATGAGCACACTTTACTTTTCAAATTTTTTAAACAAAATTATCTACCTTTTGTATAAGTCTAAAAAAAATCAATCACTTTTGAAAATATTCAAATAAAACATGCACATGTGAAAGATGACAATCAATCATCTTTAATATTTTCAAAGTTCAACCCTTTAATCAAGGCATGCACATGCAAAAGATGACAATCAATCATCTTTCAAAATTTTCAAATTTAATTTTCAAAAATATTCATGCACATGTGGAAAATATATTTTAATGCTTTATGATAAAATATTAATTTTGAGCATTAATCCTAATTTCGAATTTTAAGAGATTTACAACATTACTCTATGATTTTAATGTGAACTTGTTTCCTTCTTGCTCATGCTTGGTTCTTTGATGTGCTTGATTCCATTGTGTGAACAACTTGAGCTTGAAACTCCTTTATTCTTTGAATTCATTTGTTATCATCAAAATCCATGTGTAGATTTATAATCACATGAAACTTGAAATCTTGGGTTCAACATAGATATTATTGGGTAAGAGAGACCTACACTTAACTCTCACTCCGGGTAAGAGGGACCTACACTCAACTCTCACTCCAGCCTCATCTTCTTCCATATTTTATCCATAAATACCTCCAGCCACTCCTTACGAAATTATCTTCCTTTACACATTTCATTGAAAGAACATCAAACTCTCTCGGACAGCTTTTAAGTATTATTTTGCATGCCCATTTTAAAGTTTTTGTAAGTGTTTTATCATAAAGTCTCATTCATAAAAGTTGTTCATTTTTTAGTCTAGTTTACGTGGATATCTTATTTGTTTTATTTGAAGATCATTTGGTCAGTCAAATATTGTTTAAACTCTAAAAAGGTCATTCTGAGAGATAAACTAGAGAATATGTTATAATTTGGAGTTTTTGACCAAGCTAATTGACAGATATTGGTCCGAAATTTTTATGGAGTATTGTTAACATGTGTATATGATTATTGGTTGAGGATTGTTGCATGATTAAAGGTTTTGATGAAAGATTTTTTTAGATCTAGAAACTTAGAAACTGGAAGAGGAAAACAGTTTCTGTTTTGAGAAAGTTTAAATCTTTGGTGGTTTAAACCTATGCCAATGGCTTTGATAATTTTATTGAAGGATCCTAATCCTCCTGTATACATGTTATAATATTATTTTGAACATATTTGATGTTAGTTTTAAAAATATGAAATTTTATGCAAAGAGATATTCGGATAGGCCAAAGTGTGGATGTTCTTGGATAAATTTATATTTTGCTTAATTTTTAACAATGTGATCTTGAATTAGAAACTTATATATATTTTAGGATATCTTTTTAAATCATGAGATGGTTTGGTTTGAAGATCACATCTTTATAAGTCATAGATCAAAAAGTTGATCAAAATAAGTTAGAAACAAAAATCAATGGAAATAGCATATGGGAATTTCGGCCCTATGAAGTTTTAATAGTTGTGATTAGTTTTAAATTTTTCTAAATTGATGTTTGAGTTTAGGATAAAAATTTACACAAGGCATGTAAATTTTGGTGACTTTTGCAATTAGCATGCAAAATCCTTAAGTTATGGGTAAAATGGTCATTTTCTTACATGTAGAGGGTAAAATGGAAATTTTACTCTTAAATTAGTATTTTACCATATTTCAAATTATTAATGATTTAGTTCTAACTTTTAGAATCACTAATTACAGTTCTTTGTGATCGCGCTTGAGTTTTTATAAGAAACGCGAAAATCAAGGTAAGTTAGCTTTTAACTTACTAGCAGTCTACTGTGTATGTGTGCTAAGTAAAGGAATTACATTGTATAAATTTTTTCTTTAGCAATATATGATAACACACATAAATTTATACACTGTAGTTCATTTACTTAGCACACATACACAGTAGACTGCTAGTAAATTAAAAGCTAACTTACCTTAATCTCCTCGTTTCTTATAAAAGTTCAAGCGCGATCACGAGGAACTGTAATTAGTGATTCTAAAAGTTAGAACTAAATCATTAATAATTTGAAATATGAAAAAATACTAACTTAAGAATAAAATTTCTATTTTACCCTCTACGTGTGAGAAAATGACTATTTTTTCCATAACGTAAGGATTTTGCATGCTAACTTCAAAAGTCACTAAAATTTACACGTCTCATGTAAATTTTATCTTAAACTCAAATATCAATTTAGAAAAATTTAAAACTAATCACAACTATTAAAACTCTATAGGGCCGAAATTCTCATATGTTATTTCCATTGATTTTTGTTTCTAACTTATTTTGATCAATCTTTTGATTTATGAATTATAAAGATGTGATCTTCAAACCAAACTATCACATGATTTAAAAAGATATCATAAAACATATATAAGCTTCTAATTCAATATCACATGGTTAAAAAGTAACCAAAATATAAATTTAGCCAAGAACATCCACACTTTGGCCTATCCGAATATCGCTTTATATAAAATTTCATATTTTTGAAACTAACATCAAATATTTTCAAAATAATATTATAACCTTTATATAAGAGGATTAGAATCCTTTAATAAAATTATCAAAACCATTGAAATAGGTTTAAACCACCAAAGATTTAAACTTTCTCAAAACAGAAACTGTTTTTCCTCTTCCAGTTTCTAGATCTAAGAAAATCTTTCATCAAAACCTTTAATTATGCAACAATTCTCAACCAATAATTATATACACATGTTAATAATATTTTATAAAAATTTCGGTCCAATATTTATCCATTAGCTTGGTCAAAAACTCTAAACGATAACATATTCTCCAGTTTATCTTCCAGAATGACCTTTCTAGAGTTTAAACAATATTTGACTGACCAAATGATTTTCAAATGGACCAAATAAGATATCCACGTAAACTAGACTAAAAACGAAATAACTTGTATGAAGAAGACTTTATGATAAAACACTTACAAAATCTTCAAAATGGGCGTGCAAAAAAATACTTAAAAGCTGTCTGAGAGAGTTTGGTGTTTTTTCAATGAAATGTGTAAAAGAAGAAAATTTCGTGTGGAGTGGCTGGAGGTATTTATGGATAAAATATGAGAGAAGATGAGGCTGGAGTGAGAGTTGAGTGTAGGTCTCTCTTACCCGGAATGAGAGTTGAGTTTAGGTCTCTCTTACCTAATAATATATACGAAAATCAGCTTAAGCTATTTTCTAAAGGTGGAGAGTAGACTTGGAAGAGTGAGGTGACTAAAATCTCTCCATGTGTCCAATTAAAACTTTTCTAACTATTTCCAATAATCAAAAACACACTTCTGATACCATAGTGAGTAATAACACTAACTATGTAGTTAGATTAAAATCTATACGATTAATAGATTCGTAAAAACTTATAGGGACTTCACAAGATTCTTAAAACTAATAGAAATTTCATCATTAAATTTCTAGAGGGCTGTTACAACCTCCCCCTAAAAAAAATATTGTCTTCGAAATCGACATAAGTAACAAACCAAAAGTTAAGGAAACACATATACTTTATTGATATCCAAATAAAGAAGTACAACATCTGATATAGTCAGTCCCGTTCAAGTGAACCACAAAATATCAACTAAGCAGAAGCCAAAACAACTCTACAAGACTGAATTTAGATGTCAAATAACTGGGGATACTTGGCTTACATATCAGCTTTCTTCTCCCAAGTTGCTTCTTGAATATTATGATTTTGCCAAAGTACTTTGACCAATGGGATCTTACGGTTCCACAACTCTTTATCTTTTCAGTCAATAATTTGTATCGGCTTTTCTTCATAGGTCAAGTCGGATTGTAAAGGTATACTATCGGGATCCACTATCATTGGTGTCTGATTCCCAAAACTCTCTTTCAAAGAAGACACGTGGAAAACATTATGAATTTCATGGAACTCAGTTGACAATTCCAAACGATACGTAACTATTCTCACTTTCTCCACTATCTCATAGGGTCCCACGTATCTCAGACTTGACTTACTTTTCACTTCGAAATGACTTGCTCCTCTGATAGGAGATACCTTTAGATAGACCCAATCTCCAACTTTAAATCTATGCTCCTCTTTCGATTATTAGCGTAGCTCTCCTGTCGACTCTGTGCTGTTTTCATCATTTCTTTAATTAGGTGTACTTGGTCCTTTATCTCTTACAAGATTTCAGGTCTAACTATTTTACTTTCCCCTACTTTATTCCAATACAGAGGTGATCTACACTTTCTACCATATAAGACTTCATATGGTACCATTTGAATAGTGGCCTGGAAACTATTATTATAAGCAAATTCTACCAAAGGTAGTTGCTTCTCTCAACTCCATTTGTAATCCAAAACACAGGTTCTTAACATATCTTCCAAAGTTTGAATCGTCATTTCTGTATGTCCATCTGTTTATGGGTGATACGCACTACTAAACCTCAAACTAGAGCCCATTGACTCTTGTAAACTTTTCCAGAAGCGTGATGTAAAACAAGGGTCTCTATCTGACACGATCGTCTTAGGCACTCCATGCAATCTGATAATCTTTGCTATATAAATTCTCATCAATCTTTATAGAGAATTTGTATTCTTGATGGGTATGAAGTGAACACTTCTCGTCAGACGATCAACTATTACTCGGATAGTATTATTTCCGGTTGAAGTCCTTGGAAAACCCAATATAAAATCCATCGAAATTGAAGTAAGTAAGAAATAACAAGTTAAGGAAGAAGTATTGTTTACCAACCTGTTGTCTATCCTGTATATATTTACCTTTGAAATTATGTCATTCCTTAACTCTCTTACTTTAATCAACAATTATATTATAATTATTTCTGCAAGGTAGGCCAAGTTGTATCGACATACTCTCTAAACCTAAAACTTCAAGTAAATAATTTTCCGAAACTCTTCCTTAGAAAAACATAAGCGATATACTTTAAGTGTTCTTGTAAATAACATAGTTAGTAGATAATTCATCAAAATTAAGTCGTTAACCTCTCTCTCTCTCTCTCTCTCTCTCTCTCTCTCTCTCTCTCTCTCTCTCTCTCTTTTATAACAAAAATGGTTGCCCTCTGTTTTAGACCAGACAATTCTGATCTGCAGGATATTTACAAATCTTCTGTAGCTGTCAGGCACCGCAAAGCTATGATACTACATTACTTTTCTGTAGCTGTCAGATGCCGTAGCTATGATATTACATCGCTCTTCTGTAGCTGTCAGGCGCCGTAACTATGATACTAAATCGCTCTTTTGTAGCTGTCAGGCACCGCAGAGTTATGATGCTACATCTCTTGTCTCTTGTAGAGAGATGCTTCACGAGAGATGTTGTGAAGTAATAGAGATGCCTTGTCATAATTTTCTCTATAAAAGAATTATTCAGCTTATCTTCTTTCGCATCTCATCTTCTTCACTTTTTTTAATTTAATCTGCATTCTTACTTTGCAATTTCTTTCTATTCTCACTCTGCAATGGCTCAGCAATCTTCTCATAACCAATATATGAGATATTCTGCACCTCGTTCACCAGTTGTTTCTGCTTCTACCGTAAGTACTATAATGCAATACAATAATGATCTGACTAATAAGTCAGATGATGAAATTATCTACAAGCTTGTGAGTCTCGGTACCCAATACTCATAAACCATTGTCACATTTTCTTAGTGACTACAATCCAAGACTGGTGGGGTTAACAAACTCTACCAGAATATTTCTATTCTTTAGCGGCTTCTTCTAGAGTCCAACATGAAGATAGAAGCACTAAAGTAAGAGAACGGAAATTTAAAATTCTTATTTAAATCTTCTTTTCGATTGCCAACTCCTTTAGATAGGAAGGACATGCAGATTTTTGAAGAGTAAAAGCGTTTAAAGAATGAGGCAAAAAGTCTCAAATTTCTATAATTTTGTTTCGAGATAATAAAATAATATTTCACAAATATTGATATTTGTGTTTTGTATCTTCTGGTAGATGTTCTGTGTGTCCATTTTATTTTTCCTTTAATAATGCACACTTCTTACAAAACCGTGATATGAATCTGAAATACTAATTGTATTTAAGAGATGGTATATAAGGTCTAATAATTTCATTCATCTCCCCCTTGAAACCGCAAGGGTTTCAGATTTATATATCAAATATGTGCAGTTTTCATGAGTTCTTTTGGAGCCTCAATGATATTTAAATCATCTATATAAACTGCAATAAGTTAATATAGATACTGAAAGTAAATGGAAAAAAGCTTGTTTTAGATCATATAAAGATTTTTGAAACTTAATAAAATACATATTTCTGGATGTATTCAAATTAGAAGTTTCAGGCATTTTATATCTTTCAGAGATTTTCATATCTATGTCATGATCTAATGGTTCATATAAATATGCAGTTAATCATGCATATTCAAACTCTCGATAATTTTCAAGCTAATAAAAACCTCAAGGAGTTCTACTGGTCTAGGACTAACTTACTTATTCATAATCACAACAATCATTCATCTTCCTAGGTGGTATTTCGATAACTGACCAGTTAATAACTTAAATTTGAGACTTTATCTCTTATAATTGTCATAACTCTTCTATCCATCATGAACTATCACTTATTCTAATTCTAAATAAAAGGATTTGTTCCTACTGTTCACATAAATCTTCAAGATCAAGATTTTACTCCTCTTGTAATAGTTTCCAAAAAAAGATCGATCTATGTATCCATAAAGATAGTGCTTCACCAGAAACCATTTACTGGCGGCGTAATAGAACTATTATCATAAATGAATCCTACTCAGGCCAAAGTTTCTCCTAATCAAATTACTCTTCCAAACACAATTTCTATCGTATTCTCAGAATCAAAACAATTCTCTAGATATGTAGAATACCATTCATCAACCCTAAATATCATTTCTCATATTACTAAAATGTATTCTATATCTACATTGGTATAAATAATAATACTTGTAATGAGAATTGTTACTCTTACCACTAAGGTAACAATTCAGCTTCCAAGCTGAATTCTCAAGCACTTCCACAATTACTAGAAACAGGGACTCGTTTGAATCAAATAGTGTACAATTTACCAACCCCAATGACTTGACATACTCTAAAATAACAATAATGCAATACTACCATCAATTGCAATCAAATCAACCTTAACTATGTTTAACCACACATAGGTCTTAGTAAAATACCAGTGACGATGTTAGCTCCTGCAGTTCCTGGGGCGCCAGCATCTACGTCTCTCTGAGTGACAGTATACACTCTAATGGGTATGTGCATTTGCCGTAGTTGTTGATGTCTAAGTACGTCGGTCAGCAAATGTACAACCTCAGCTAATCCTCCATCCATTGGGAGATTCTGATCCTCTTGATTGTTATCTCTTTTAGGATTTCAAGATATTCTACCACGAGTCATGTGTCTCTTCTTGAAACACACGAGTACACGTATTAAAACCACATACTACCTTTCATATTTTAAGAAATTCAAGCCTAATGACGACTAAAATTTCAAGTCTAATATTTGGTGCATTTCCTAAGGATATGTGGATTTACTACCTAGAGACGTATTGCTCTGATACCACCCTGTGACGCCCCAAAATTTCGTTTGGGATCGGACGGACATTTGAAGCATCGACACATGCAACATAAGATTACCTGCCCCCGTTCATGACATATAAGATGTAATGTTCCTAACATGCATATAACATTATACAATATTCACAACGGATAAATTTTTTCTTTAGTAATACTATGCACCAAATTGAAAATATCTCAAATGCTTAAAACATACTTCATATATAAAGACCCATTGAACAACTAAGATCACAACACTAGTCCAAAATGCTTATGATTCAAAAAGTACTGGAAATGCAACTCCATAGTACAAGTAGCAATTTACGTTAACTATTATATTAACATTGACGTCGCATCGTCGCTCAGTCAACTGTGTCTAGTTGGTCAGCTCCTGATTCTCCTTCAGGTCCTGTAACAAGATCTATCATTCAGGGGGGATGGTAGTTGAGACTACTACAATGAGATTTGATTACAAATCTCAGTAAGTTAGTAAAAAAATTTTCACACAGGCTAATGATGCATGGATGACAGTAAAAGCATGAATACATAATCAATTTCATAAGTAATTAAAGCATAACTTGACGTTCAATATAGCATAACTGACATAACTTAAATTGAAACGTGAACTGAACTTGACTTGACATGAAATTGATCTGAAACTTAACTTAACATGAACTTTGTAACAGCCTGCTAGAAATTTAACGGTGAAATTTCTATTGGCTTTAGGAATCTCGTGAAGACCCGATAAGTTTTCACTAATCTATTAATCGTATAGCTGATGTTATTACTCACTGTGGTATCAGAAGTATGTTTTTGATTATTGGAGATAGTTAGAAAGTTTTAATAGGACACATGGAAAGATTTTAACCACCTTACTCTTCCAAGTATACTCTCCACTTTTGAAAAATAACCTAAACTGATTTTGTGGATATTATTGGATAAAAAATATATATATATATATCTTGAACTAATTTTCGTGAATATTATTGGGTAAAAATATCTTGAGCTGATTTTTATAGATATTATTAGATAAAAATATCTTAAGTTGATTTTTGTAGATATTATTGGATAGAAATATCTTGAGATGATCTTTTATAGATATTTTGGATAGGAAAAACCTACACTCAACTCTCAACTCCAGCCTTATCATCTTCCATATCTCATCCATAAGTATCTTCAGCCACCACCTACGAACTTATCTTCATTTACACGTTCCTTTAAAAGAATATCAAACACTCTCTCTCGGACAGCTTTTAGGAGTTCTTTTGCACGCCCATTTCGAAATTTTTGTAAGTGTTTTATCATAAAGTTTCCTTCATATAAGTTGTTCCTTTTTTAGTCTAGTTTACGTGGATATCTTATTTGTCCCATTTGAAGATCATTTGGTCAGTAAAATATTATGTAAACTATAGAAAGGTATTTTGGGAGATAAACTGGAGAATATGTTATAGTTTGGAGTTTTTGACCAAGCTAATGCATAGATATTGGTCCGAAATTTTTATGAAGTATTTTTAACATGTATATATGACTATTGGTTGAGGATTTTTTCATGATTAAAGGTTTTGATGAAAGATTTTCTTAGATTTATAAACTTAGAAATTGGAAGAGGAAAAACAGTTTCTGTTTTGAGAAAGTTTAACTCTTTGGTGGTCTAAACCTATTCCAATGACTTTGATAATTTTATTGGAGGATCCTAAGCATCTTATATATATGTTATATTATTATTTTAAAGATATTTGATGTTAGTTTCAAAGATATGAAATTTTATGCAAAGAGATATTCATATAAGCCAAAGTGTGGATGTTTTTGGCTAAATTTATATTTTGATTAATTTCTAACCATGTGATCTTGAATTAGAAGCTTATATATGTTTTAGGACATCTTTTTAAACCATGTGATAGTTTGGTTTGAAGATCACATATTTATAAGTCATAGATCAAAAGGTTGATCAAAACAAGTTGGAAATAAAAATCAATAGAAATATCATATGAGAATTTTGGCCCTATGGAGTTTTAATAGTTGTAATTGGTTTTAAATTTTTTTAAATTGATATTTGAATTGAGGATGAAATTTACATGATGCATGTAAATTTTGGTGACTTTTGGAGTTAGTATGCAAAATCCTTAAGTTATGGGTAAAACGGTCATTTTCTTACATGCAGAGAGTAAAATGAAAATTTTACTCTTTAAGTTAGTATTTTTCATATTTCAATTTATTAGTGATTTAGTGCTAACTTTTAGAATAACTAATTACAGTTCCTCGTGATAGCGCTTAAGGTTTTATAAGAAACGCGGAGATCGAGGTAAGTTAACTTTTAACTTACTAACAGTCTACTATGTATGTGTGCTAAGTAAAGGAACTACAGTGTATATATATGTGTGTGTTATCATATATGTCATGCCATGCCAAGTTATCACATAATTGTCTGTTACATAATATATTCTGTCATATATATGAAAACTGTTACATAATATATTCTGTTATGTATTACTATACATTACAAGTACGTCATGTTAAGTATGTCATTTATTACATGTATGTCAAGTCATGTAATATTCACTGTTGCAAGTATGTCATATTAAATATGTTGTCTATTATATGTCATGTTACGAAATGTTTCTATCTCAAGTTGGTCATATATTTCAAGTTATGTTCAAGTCCCGTTATGTTACTTCAGGGTTTCAGTCATTTCGTATTCCAGTCATGTTTCATTTTGAGTTACATTCAGTTTTGTGGGGTCCACAACAACTGTGGCACACAAAGTATAGGGTCACAACAATTGTGACGCATACACTACGTGAGACACAACAATTATGACACGTAAAATACATGGGGCCACAACAACTGTGGAGTATGTATTTAACTGTATTGTGACACGTAGAATACATGGGGCCACAACAACTGTGGAGTATGTATTTTTCATGTTAAGTCAAGTTTCAGATCAAGTTCATGTCAAGTCAAGTTCAGTTCACGTTTCAATTTAAGTTATGTCAATTATGCTATATTGTACGTCAAGTTATGCTTCAATTACTTATGAATTTGATTATGCATTCATGCTTTTACTGTCATCCATGCATCATTAGCCTGTGTGGAAGTTTGTTTTGTTAACTTACTGAGATTTGTAATCAAATCTCACTGTGGTAGTCCCAACTACCATTCTCCCGAATGGTAGATCTTGTTACAAGATCTGAAAGAGGATCAGGAGCTGACCAACTAGACACAGTCGACTGAACGACGGTGCGTCGTTAATGTTAATATAGTAGTTAAATTACTACTTGTACAATGGAGTTGCATATCCAGTACTTTTTGGATCATAACTATTTTGGACTAGTACTGTGATCTTAGTTATTCAATGGATATTTATATATGAAGTATGTTTTAAGTATTCGGGATATTTTCAGTTTGGTGCATAGTATTACTAAAGAAAAATTTTATCCGCTGCGAATATTGCATAATGTTAGATACATGTTAGGAATATTGCATCTTATATGTCATGAACAGAGGCAGGTAACCTTGTATTGCATGTCTCGACGCTTCAAATGTCCATCCAATCCCAAATGGAATTTGGGGGCGTCACAAACTTGCTCTGAAACTTGACTTAACATGAACGTAATCTGAAACTTATTCTTTAACTGTTTAAATACATACTCCACGGTTGTTGTGGCCCCATGTGTTCTACGCGTCACAATGCAGTTAAATACATACTCTACAATTGTTATGGCCCCATGTATTTTACGTGTCACAATGCAGTTAAATACATACTCCACAGTTGTTGTGGTCTCATGTATTCTACGTGTCACAATTGCTGTGTCTCACGTAGTGTATGCGTCACAATTGTTGTTATCCCATACTTCGTGTGCCACAGTTGTTGTAGATCCCACGAAACTGAATGTAACTCAAGATGAAACGTGACTGGAATATGAAAGGATAGAAGGTCTGACGTAACATAACGTGACTTGAACATAACTTGAAAAACATGACCAACTTGAGATAGGGTTATATCGTGACATGACTTAAACACGTAACATACAATATTTCATATCATGATATCACATGTAACGGAAACATACTTAACATGAAATGCTTGCAACAGTGAACATGACATGACATATATGATAACACACATACATATATTGTAGTTCCTTTACTTAGCACACATGCACAGTAGATTGCTAGTAAGTTAAAAACTAACTTACCTTGATCTCCTCGTTTCTTATAAAAGCTCAAGCGCGATCACGGGGAATTGTAATTAGTGATTCTAAAAGTTAGAACTAAATCATTAATAATTTAAAATATAGAAAAATACTAACTTAAGAGTAAAATTTCCATTTTACCCTCTACGTATAAGAAAATAACCATTTTACCCCTAACTTAAGGGTTTTGCATTCTAACTCCAAAAGTCACCAAAATTTACATGCCTCATGTAAATTTTATCTTAAACTCAAATATCAATTTAGAAAAATTTAAAACTAATCACAACTATTAAAATTCCATAGGGCCGAAATTTTCATATACTATTTCCTTTGATTTTTATTTCTAACTTATTTTGATCAACCTTTTGATCTATGAATTATAAAGACGTGATCTTCAAACCAAACCATCATATGATTTAAAAAGATGTCCTAAAACATATATAAGCTTTTAATTCAAGATCACATGGTTAAAAATTAACCAAAATATAAATTTAACCAAAAACATCCACACTTTTGCCTATCCGAATATCTCTTTGCATAAAATTTCATATCTTTGAAACTAATATCAAATATTTTCAAAATAATATTATAACATGTATATAAGAGGATTAGGATCATTCAATAAAATTATCAAAACCATTGGAATAGGTTTAAACCACCAAAGATTTAAACTTTCTCAAAACAGAAACTGTTTTTTCCTCTTCCAGTTTCTAAGTTTCTAGATTTAAGAAAATATTTCATCAAAATCTTTAATCATGCAACAATCCTCAACCAATAATCATATACACATGTTAACAATACTCCATAAAAATTTCGGACCAATATCTATGCATTAACTTGGTCAAAAACTCAAAACTATAACATATTCTCTAGTTTATCTCCCAGAATGACATTTCTAGAGTTTAAACAATATTTTATTGACCAAACGATCTTCAAATAGAACAAATAAGATATCTACGTAAACTAAACTAAAAAATGAACAACTTGTATGAAGGAGACTTTATGATAAAACACTTACAAAAGTTTCGAAATGGGCGTGAAAAAGAATACTTAAAAGTTGTCCGAGAGGGTTTGGTGTTTTTTCAATTAAAGGTGTAAAGGAAGAAAATTTCGTGTGGAATGGCTGGAGGTATTTATGGACAAAATATGAGAGAAGATGAGGCTGGAGTGAGAGTTGAGTATAGGTCTCTCTTACCCGGAGTGAGAGTTGAGTGTAGGTCTCTCTTACCTAATAATATATACGAAAATCAGCTTAAGCTATTTTCTAAAAGTGGAGAGTAGACTTGGAAGAGTGAGGTGGCTAAGATCTTTCCATGTGTCCAATTAAAACTTTTCTAACTATTTCCAATAATAAAAAACACACTTCTGATACTATAGTGAGTAATAACACTAACTATGTAGTTAGACTAAAACCTATACGATTAATAGATTCGTGAAAGCTTATGGAGACTTCACAAGATTCCTAAAACCAATAGAAATTTCATGAGTTTGAATGTCGGATCAAGTGGTCAAATACCTTGAAGATAAATATTGTGTGTATGGTTATTTGTTTCTCGATATGGTTACTAAACTAAATTAGCATGTGCATGGGGTCAAACTTGAACCTAAGGCTCCCAAATGCTATGGTATAAAAACACCCCTAAGGACTTAAAATACTTTTTAAGATGCTACAATGCTTAAACATTCCAAAACACTTGTTGTAAGCACTTACCAAATGAACCCTAAGCTTCTGTAGCTCGTGAAATAGGCCTTTTCATGTATGTATAGAGGCAGTGTTTCAACTTCCATCACATTTACATGAGTTCTTGAGAGGTCCCAACATTGTTGGCAACTGAGCATGAAGGACCTCTTTATATCGGAATATGGTCTTTCTCTGAGTTAATTACTTGGATGTACTCGTCATCAAGATGCTTCAGATGTTCAAATTGTAGTGCGATTGAAAAATTGAATTTTTTATGTCACGGGTGAATCAAGGACTTACTGTCTATGGGAATAAAGGCAGCATTTATCAGCACGCAGAAGTTTTTGTTTTTGTGTTTTAAGTTTATATGATATACGCCATGATGTGGACTGTGTTTAGTCCTGATGCACCTCTTCTTTGCTGCAGTTATATTCAACAACTGAGAGAAGGTGTGCACAATTTCTTTGTGATGTTCATTGAGGTGCTTCGGTATAGACCCCCCAGTCATGATTGGGAGCTTGAACCTGGCATCACGTGTGGTGACTACCTCTTAGGCATGCTGCAGGTTAGATACTTCACAAGAGTCAACTTTTAACACTCCCAAATAGCACCAAGTCTAAAGATAGAAGTTCAGTTTTGTTGTGTTAGCTGATAAAGTGCCGTTACTTTTATGTCCTTTTAAACTTAACATACTTATTAAATTTCATATGGGGAACAAGGTCAGTGTTGTATGCTAATGACTGTGAATCTGTTTCAGTCACGGTACAAGAAGTGACACCTAGATCTGTGGGTGCACTTATAGCACTTTATGAGCGAGCAGTTGGGAGATATGCCTCACTTGTCAACATCAATGCATACCATCAACCTGGTAAATATACGTCTTTTTGCCTATATAGAAGCTTTCGGTCTGGGAGTGAGCATTGGAAGGTTGTTGTGGGTGTGTCATGCCTTGGGCACTTACATAGATTATCTGGGAGTTAATATATGCACATTGATCGCTTAACCTGTTTGGTGTTGCTCTTTCTTATCTCTCTTTGTATCGTCTTGCTTTTAGTTGCCATCTCAGGTATTTTCTTCTTAGCCCTTGGTGCTACTCTTGCGCATGTCCCATGTACTCAGGCTTCACCTAGTCTTTTATTCATATTAATAAAATTCTTATCATGTATATAAAAAAATGCTATCTCAGGGGTGGAAGCTGGGAAAAAAGCAGCAGGAGAAATAATAGCCATTCAGAAGCGTGTTTTGGCAGTACTCAATGAGGCCAGGTACAATGTTAATTCTTCATGCAATCTAGGTCTTTATTGTTACTCCTATTTCTTTATCTTTATCTTTTCCGATATCAGGGTTGAAATTGGAAGTCCTATGTAATCCTAAATGTGTTTACTCAGCAAAATAATTTGTTATTAGCCTTGTATATATGGAGTCACCACTCTTCAAATTAGAAAGATTGCTTGAAGACAAAAGGGTCTGGAGCAAAAAGACCTAGATGAAACAGTAGCAAAAATACCAAAATTTTTTATTTTTAGCAATCCCTTTTGGTTGAACGGTATCAATCTTTTGAGGGCAAAAAGTATAATGTGAGGATGGTACTCTTAGGCCCATGCTGCTGTATGTTGGGCATTTATGAAAGTATTAAAGTGTTACAAGTTACAAGCTTACAATCAAAACCCTGGAGTCCTGGTGTGGCTCTAAAATGTTATGTTGATTCCAAATAAAACCTGGATGAAACAAAGGGACTGCATTTCCCATAAACTTGGATTCTAACCATTTGAGTGTTGACTCTCTTTTCATTTTACTTGTGAATATATGACTGATGAAAGTGGCATAGTTTGGAGATTTGTTACTGATTACCATCAACATGTTTCTCTGTTTCCAGTTGCAAAGTGCCTGTGGAACCGCTGACTCTGGATGAAGTAACTGAACGTTACAAGTAACTGAACGTTACCATGCTCCCGAAGATGTAAATTTGCTACCTTGTATTCCCTTTTCAGGAAATATCTCACAAACAAATAAAGGTTTCGGTGACACATTTTCTTTGTTCATTTTTCTCAGATCGAAATGATCTACTAGATTATTACTCACATGGCTGCAAATGACAGAGCACTTATCACTGAAGGCAGTTGTGGTTGGCCACGGAGCATCAAAGTTTTCCTTGGGGAGTGCAATGCTGATGAGTTGTAAGCTTAACTCACGAATGAAAAACAATGTTAAATATATTATATTTATGTTCGAATATCCCAACTTTACTGTATTTTTGTTATTGTTGTATTGCACCACTTCCTTGTGATTTGAGATGTAATACTGAGCTAAATGGACACCAGCCTGGTTCAACATGTAAGAATTTTGGCTTTAGTGGACTCTAGTTGTGGAAATCTTGCCGATTCCAACTTCTTGCACTCATTGTAACAGGGCCAATGGTCCACGCTTATGCTGGCCTATCATTTTCTTGTGTGGGCCAAGAATATCGGACTCTTGAGCCAGAGCATGCTGAACTAGTAGATCAAATTGCGGAACATTATTTAAAGAACACAACCACTTCAATAAAAGTGACTGTCAATCTTTAGCTGTTCTGTTCTGATCCGTGTATTTTCTCTCTTTACCCCTGCTTGTTTTATAGCTTGACAATTACTTAGCTGAGTTACCGTGGTCCGTGGTTGACTGCATGCGACAAATCTGCCGGCCAATTCGAAAATGTGAACGTTTTTCTTTCGTTTGCCCTTCGGTTTCGAACTCACCATCAAAGGCCTTTTTTAATTTTAATTTTTTTTATTTATTATTTTTTTATACAAGTATTTTGTTATAATCTAAAGATTCTAAATTATAATATTTCAGTATTTATGATATTGAATTAACATAATCAAGGTATTTATCATCTCTAATTTAATAAAAATGATACACAAACTCTATTCAAAATTAAGAGCATTTTTATAAAATAATTTATAAAAATAATTTTATTTGATAATTTATTTTTACATTACATATTATTCACGTGATATGATTTAATTTAAAATTTAAATTATATAAATCAAATAATATTATGTGAATGATACGCGGGGTGAGTAAAAGCCTTCACATAGCAATACTTTTTATCAAAATATCTCCGATTTAAAATATAATTTTATCTTTTATCAAAATGTTGGAGTAACATAAAAAAAAAAAAAAATAGAAATGAAAAATAATAGCTGTGGATGGAATGTTCAAAACTTCAAATCAAATGTTTTCAAATTAAAAAGTCCTTGGTCTTATAATATATAATTATTAGCAATATGAAATGATTCTCGGCCGTCATCTTGTCATTTAGGCAGGATAGGTGTCTGTCTGCTGAGTGCGCTTAGCAAGTTTAGGCAGGATAGGTGTAACAAACAAGCATGGAACCGACGGCCAGCACAAAAAGTATGGGCCAAGTGGGCCCACTACTCCATGTGACTGTTGAGGATTTTTTTTGTTTTGGAGTGCCGTGTAGGCGGGAATTTAGAGTAAAAGGTGTACCCACTACAACGGTCGACTTGTTTCAAACATTTTTTAAATGAATAGAACGGAACGGACCTGACCTTCTATTCGCACGACAACTACCCGTTACTTTCTTCATTTTTTTCCTTTACGTGCCGCTTTTATGTATCCTTTGTTTAGGAGTTTCCGTTTCTTTTTCTTTATTTTTCTAAACGAACGGCGACGTTTCAGTGATTTCGTGGGTAATACGACGGCGTTTTAGATGGAAAATTCTTCTGGGTCCAACGTCATCGTGAGATTATATTTTGAATTTGGTAACGAGAAGTCTACCCAAAAATAAAAACAAGTACTACAAAAATAAAACAAAACAGAAGAGGAAACAGAATGGAGTGATAGTAACACAATCCACCTAGATTTGCAGAGAGCTTTGTGTGACTCTCTCTCACAGCCGAGCAAGGAAAGCTTCTGGGCCAAGCAACAAAACCATTTCGATTTCTCAAATCTCGCACCCTCTTGTTAAATCTTTTTCTTTCTCTTGACATTACTCTTTGCTGAGCTCCGACCGATAAGTTCGATTCTTATGTGAGTTCCTCGTTGTTTTGAGGACTGTAATCTCCGTACTTGTCGCATCTGAGTTATTTGTTTAGTCTTGTTTTTTTTTTTTTTCTTTAAATCTATCTTTTGTTGGGTGTAAAAGGTAGTTAAGATTTTATTTTGGGCGCAGGTGAGGTGACGAAGACAGAGTCTTAGCAATCATGTTCACGGAGGGACTTGATAAAAATGGGCGTCGATGGGTTACAGAGGTCAGCTTCACTAACTCCATTCCCACTTTCTTTTTTTCTCTTTTCCCTTTTCTGTGAATGCTTCTCTTTAGTTTTCTTAGTAAGTTTTGCTTCTTCATTCTGTGTTGTGATCTGGGCATGTTTCAGTTGGTTGTATCATTTGTTTTTTCAAAGTCACAATGAAAAAAAAAAAAAAGAAAAAAAAAAACTCTAAATTTCTGGCCTCTGTTTCTCATCAGAAAGAAGCCCCATTCTCCAACTCCAATCTGAGACCTCGGATAGATCCCATTACCAACATTCGCATTGGTGGCGGCCGGGGATTTGGACTGCCCCCTCCAGCAAAGTTTAGAAGCGGGCATTTGCCCTCAAATGCCATTCCGGTGTCTACAGCTATACTGGGTGATGTAGACGAGGGTGAGTCTAATTCTGACAATGATATGAGCACTGGTTCAGAGGAGGAGGTTTATGAGAGCCAATATTCCCTAGAATCGTCGCTACAAGACGAAAGGGTTCCCAGTGGTACTACTGTTCATAGATACGGGCACCCAGAGCAGAGGCCGCCGCACTATGCTAGTGATTATATGTACTCTGATGTCAGTTCGTCAATGGAAACAGTGGTAGGGAGACAAGGGCATGTGGCGGAGAGAATGAGAGGAAATGGGAGGTATCCGGTTGGGAAGTATGGCTATACAGAGGATGAGTCATCGGATTCCGCTGCTAGCTCGGAATTTTCAACTACCCAAGTGGGAAGTATCAATGGTGCTGTGCCTCACTCTAGAGCTTACGTTTCTGAGGGATATGCTTCAAGCGTGCCATCACGGGTGAATCTGGAAAGTGCAACCAGAAAGGTTCGTTACAATTCAAGTGTACTTTTCAGCCTTCTCTTTTGCGATTGGTTTCAATTACTTATCAATTTTATTTTTCTTTTGCGTTGGATTACACCTAACGTGTGGATTTTGCCTAAATTCCGAGAACAGCAGCCCAATGTATTCCTATTTTAGATATAGATGTAGCCGAGATCTTAAATCCTTTTCCTTATCAGTTTCAATCAATTGCTTATTCCTTATGTTGGTTATGTTAGATAATTGGAATATATGTGTATGTGTATTTTTTTTTTTTTTGGGGGGGGGGTTGTGTATTTGCTCGCATATAAATGTGTTGAAACATTGAGCACTCTCACTGGGCATTTTGGCACCCAAAACTTCACTTCAGGATTGAGAACTATAACTGCAAAAGTTAATTTCTCCCATGAGTTGTCTCTGTCAGCATCAAATATTAATGTAGAAATAGATATAAGCTTGCAGCAATTTTAGTAATTTCAGGCATATTCTGTTTATAGACAATAACTTCAGGCATATTCAAAATTACCGAAAATGATCTGCTTGTTTTTCAAACACCTAGTACTACAATTGGGTGTATTTTTTTGGATGGCCAAGGAATTTGACTGGTATTTGAGCTAGAGCTCTTTTGCCATTGATCAAAATTAATTTTCTGACATCATTCAAAATTGATTTTCTTACATTTTGTGCACCTGGATTGTGCCTTTTGACTATTGTAAACCAGTGAAGATAACCAGGACTGATGGTCTGATGACACCTGCTGATTGGCCATGCAAGCAATATTTCCAATTTAGGGTACTGTATGCCTATTGATTTGCTGGTCAACCGAGTGTGTCTAGTGAGGTCTTGCTTTTGACTCTTTCAAGCAATGCTGGGGTGGACCACGAAGCAATTTACCCTCTTTTTCTATGTTAATATTTGTACCATATTTACCTATCAATGACTCATGTATTTCCAAGGTTACTCCCATGACCTGGGATGAGAAAGTTCAGAAGTTTAATTGTTTCCTTTATTAGCACTACTATGATATATATGGAAAATATCTTGTTAATATGTGTTCTTGGCATGCTTGGCATTTGCATTCTTACCATCAAGTGAATCTTATTTCTTTGATCGAGAAACCTGCAGAGTGAAAAGTTCTCCGATGATGATGATGATGTTCCCAGTGCACCACCTATTTGTGGTTCTGCTCAAGAAATTAATCAAGGTGCTGAGAGAAGTCCAGTATCAACCAAAAATGATCGAAATACATTAAAAACCACATCCAGTGCTAAGCCGGAGAATGATTCTGGAAATAGGAATCCTGAGAAATTTGTAAGGTTTGTGTGATCCTCATATGGTTATTTTTTTGGCAAAAGCCATATGCATATTACACTTTCTGTTGTTTAACATATGAACACTCAAGTTTTTGTCATAAATTTGGAAAATATAATAATTTTTTATGTTATGTTTCAATAGAACTACAGCCACTTCTGAAGAAGGTGCATCTTCAGGTTTATATCCAGCTCGCCTCCCAACATTTCATGCAATGTATGTCTATCCAACACTGCAATTATAGATGGTTTTGGTAGGAAAAAACTATTTGCAAGCCTGCTTTTTCACACACTTAACACGCTACTTTAGTGGGTCCCACCATGATAAAAAAAGTATTGGTGTGTAACTTTTTTATAACTATAATGGGTCCCGTAACAAGCAGTATATTAACAGACTAGGCTTGCAAGTAGCAAAATTCTTTTGGTGGTAAATCAATTGTTTCATTATTGTTCTTATTTGATTTGTAAATCAAATCCAGTGCTCTAGGACCATGGCATGCTGTGATTGCATATGATGCATGTGTGCGACTTTGTCTTCATGCATGGGCAATGGAGTGCATGGAAGCTCCGATGTTCTTGGAAAGTGAATGTGCTCTATTACGTGATGCTTTTGGGTGGGTTCAACCTCTTCTTCCTGTTGTCCACCTATAATGCTAAAGATTCATGCTGCTTTTTTCTTTTTTCTTTTTTTTTTTTTTAATTTTTATTTATTTATTTATTATTTTTAATGTTGTTGTTCTATCATGTGGTTTTGGAAGTGGAAGTAATGCTTAGGGAAGATTAAGCGGCAGGTTAAATTTTTTAAAAAATTTATTCATCTATTGGCAATTGAAATTTATTTCTGATAAGCGGCAGGTTAAAAATTTAAGTCACTCTAGAAGTAAATTAATGTAGGAATAGTCCATAGAAATCTGTGCATTTTATAGCTAATAGATGGATAAGGTTTTCAAATTAAGAACTATAACTCACAGAAGTTAGAATTTGAACTTCAAGGTTTTGGGAATTCAATAAAGCTAACATTTAGCTGCTTCACCCAATAAAATATGTTATGGGGTGAAGCAATAACAAATATATTTGTTGCATCTCACACATCAGTACTATATTTGTTTTTTACTTCCCACTGAAAGATCCTTGATGTTATGCAGATTGGGGAAACTTTATGCGTGGATACCGCCTTACATACAACATTTTCTTGGTTCTTTTGGACGTTTTATGCTTATTATGATATAATATATTTGCAGATTACGGAAAGTGTTATTACAATCAGAAGATGAACTCTTAGTGAAGCACACTTCAGAGCTTGTCGGTGAGGGGGTTGCTCCAAAGCCTAAGAAAATTATTGGCAAGATGAGGGTGCAAGGTAGGCTTTTAACCTAAGCTCTGGCATTCTCATTGTTCAAGTGCTTAGTAAGGGGACTATCCTAACATCATACTGATTGTGCAGTGCGTAAAGTGAAAATGGCCTTGGACCCACCTACTGGCTGTAGTATCTCGTCTTTTAGGCCACCAGCAATCAGACTGGAGTCCGTTCAATGTCACTGTTCTAGTTTGCAGTCAACAATCTCTTCTGGATGGCAAGCTGTAAGAAAGATTCGTGTTGCGCCACGTCTTCCTGCAAATGGCTCACTTTCACGTCAGAGCTTGGCATATGTGCATGCCAGTACACGGTATATAAAACAGGTGTCTGGACTCCTCAAAAATGGTGTAACTACCCTACGCAACAGCCCCTCATCATATGAAGCTGTGCAAGGTACACAAAAGTTGCAAACCATATTGGCGTATCAATGTTAAGAAACCACAATGTAAGAACATAGGACCATACAAAAAATTGCATGCTCTGATTTCCACCATCTGGCTGGACTAAACAAGATCAATGACAATTTTGCTCTACCTCTCCAAATTGCTGCAAGCCATTTGCAATTGGAGCTGCGTTGACTTATTTGCCTTGATGTGATGTTCAGACCTTATACTCATAGCACCATACAAGATTTTACGTGGTCAATTCTCTGTTCTTTTTGTTCTCAATCCTAAGCTTAAAGGTTTTTCCTCTTTACTTGCAAATGTCATCAGAAACATACTCTTGTCTGTTGAGGCTGAAAAGTTCACCTGATGATGATGCAATTCGAATGCAACCTGGATCCAGTGATACCCATGTCTTGTATGTTCTCTTCCCAGATTTATTCTATGTATTTCTAAATTTGCTTGAGAATATACTTATCAAAACAAAATATTGCTTGAAAATGACACAACCCTACAGCTTTCCAGATAGTATAGGAGATGACCTACTACTTGAAGTCCACGATTCCAAGGGGAAGCAGTTTGGCCGTGTCCTTGTTCAAGTGGCTACTATTGCTGACGATCCAGTAATATTTCTTGTCCCTTCAATTAGCTAGAAGCATAGATTTTGTTCTGGTAGAATGCTGATATTAAAGTTGACTGCAGGCTGACAGGCTACGCTGGTGGTCCGTTTATAGTGAGCCAGAACATGAAGTTGTTGGCAAGATACAGCTGTATATAAACTACTCAACTAGTTCAGATGATAATAGTCATCCCAAGGTTAGTGACTCTATACTGGAGTATCTTCAGATGTATTAGCCACATCAAGAGTTACTTATAAACAGTAATTTCATATATCAATAATAGGGAGATTTGTTTATCTGATGCACACCAAATTCTTAAATGATTTTTATATATTTCCTAATCATTGCCGTGTTCCCAATATAGCAGACAATTGAAAGATCAGGATGTGAGACATCCTACTTATATAGTTAGATATGACCTTGTGATATATTATTGCAACAATTTGGGGCTTTAGCAAGGGGCCATAGTGTTGGTCTCAATTTTTCTGTCGCGTCTTTATCTAGAGAATCTGAGGGGGTTACCCTCTTATAAGATTATTACAGATTATTATGCTAAAAGTTGTTTTTAGAACTTAAAAGATTGCTTTTAATTAAGGATACAGCCCACCCCCTGTACTAAACAAAATTGAAAAAAAAAATGGAAGTGGGAACATGGATTCTTCATTTTATGCCATGGCTTATTATGATAGTATATGTTTCTCCTTTGGTCCCAGTGTGGCTCTGTTGCAGAAACAGTCGCATATGATCTAGTTTTAGAGGTTGCTATGAAGGTTCAGAATTTTCAACAAAGAAACCTATTGTTGCACGGTCCATGGAAATGGCTCTCAACAGAGTTTGCCTCATACTACGGGGTTTCTGATGTATACACCAAGCTGAGGTAATTGGATGTTCATGTTAATTGCTTCTTGCTACTGAAATCACTAGGTTGTCTAATATAATAAGTTATCCAACCTGTTTTTCTTCTTAGGCTGTTTATGTTGGTTGATGTTTCAATCTGCAATATCAATAGGTACCTTTCTTATGTCATGGATGTTGCTACACCAACAGCTGACTGTCTCACATTGGTGCATGACTTGTTAATGCCTGTTGTTATGAAAGGCCACAGCAAAAACACATTGAGTCATCAAGAGGTGCAAATCTAACTTTCCAGCTTTAATAATGTAAAAAATGTTTCGTAACGTTCTTATATGGTTCTTGTTGTTATTGTATTGCGTCGGTTAAATTTTATCTTTCTTCTAGTTGCTTTTGCATTATACTGGTATTTTTTTGTTTTTAGTACTTTGCTGGATTCTGATATCTTCTAACACAAATTTGCATAAATTCTGATTGTTTCATCAGAATCGAATCTTAGGAGAAACTAAGGACCAAATTGAACAGATACTCGCATTAGTTTTTGAGAACTACAAATCACTTGATGAATCCTTGCCCTCGGGTATCATGGAGGTTTTCAAGCCTGCAACTGGGCTTGCAGCACCTGTGCTGGAACCAGCTGTTAAATTATATACACTTCTTCACGACATCCTATCTCCCGAGGCTCAAACAATGTTATGCCATTATTTCCAGGTCTGAGAGTGAAACATTTTTTGTTCTGATGCTTGATTGAGTTGTACATGTATCTGTTTTAAGCGAAGTTAGCGTCTCCCCAGGTTGCAGCAAAGAAGCGATCAAGAAGGCTTTTGACTGAAACAGATGAATATGTTGCCAACAACGGTGAAGGTGGTTTGATGGACAGTGTTACTATGTCTACTGCTTACCAGAAGATGATATCACTATGCATGAACATTAGGAATGAGATTTTTACTGATATTGAGATCCATAATCAAGATATACTTCCTAGGTATGTTTCAAGCTGTCATATGAATACTCAGTAATTTATAGTTCTCTATCTCTTTTTTTTTTTTTTGAAAAAAAAAAAAAAGTCAATTCTATTCAAATGCGCAAAGGGGGTGCAACCCAAGTCAAAGAGTTTATACAAAAGAAAGCACCCAACTAGGAATACAAAGTGAGGAAACAAAGAGGTGTGAAGTCAAAGAGTTTATACAAAAGAAAGCACCCAACTAGGAATACAAAGTGAGGAAACAAAGAGGTGTGTATAAAAAGGGGATAGCTGGAAAGGCCAGGACAATTTTGAGCCTACATCCAGACAAAATGAGTTTTAAGCATTATAGACCTAAGATCATCTGCGGTTCTCTCACAATCTTCAAAATTCCTAGCATTATGTTCATTCCACACGCACCAGGACTCCATGAGGCATAATGGAACCATACATCAAGCTCCCTCACTGTAATGAACAACATTTTGACGACTTCAACACGTCAGCAAGGTAACAACTCTACAACCCTCAGAGGCATCACCCAATCAACCCCAAAATGGAGTCTTGAGGTCCATAATTTCCTAGCAACACAATGCAGCAACAAATGATCAGTTTATTACCCCACTTTTCATACACATTCAACACCAATCCATTACTAAAATTCCCCTCCTCAACTTATCTATAGTAAGGATTTTCTCCAATCTTGTAGGCCACACTCAAACAAGATGTGTTCTCCCAACAACCTTTCCAAGTTAACGGAGTGCCTGTAAGCGTAACAAAAATTATGACCTCAAACTTCCTTCTTTTAGATGGGACCGACCACATCTTGCCCTCTTCATCATCTCCTAACCTAATAATAGAGTGCATATGGTTGAAAGGAAAACATCTCTAATTTGCAATCATGTGCTAATATAATAAAAGGGATATTTCATTGTCTAGAGTTGTTAGAAAGTTTGACCTTTATTGTCTTTAGGGGGATGTTCGGTAACTGAAAATTTCTTTAAGTTTTTTATAATTATTGAGAAAATCTTGAGACACGTTTTGTATTAGGTTTTGTGAAATTGGCTAGGCTAGGTAGGATGAGAAGTAGTTTAGAAAAAAAAAAAAAAATTGAGACGTATTTTGTACGGTGGTTTGTGAAAGTGGGCAGGTAGGATTAAAAAGTTATTTGAATAGATTTTTATGAGCTGATTTTTTTGGGTTTTTGTGTTGAAAATTATTTAGGTTTTTTATGGAGACTTAGGCAAATTAATAGATGATTTTTTTTTAATTGAGAAATAGAAATATCTTTGGTATTTAAAGATGTTTGGTTTTAAGTAAAAATTAAAAATTCTGAAAATCTTAACTAGAACATTTTGAGATCATCAGCAACATGAAACCTCCATTGAAGAGGGCAAACAACTTGACATATAAATTGTCCTCATTTCTTACCTTCTGATGTTAAAAATAAACATTATCCACTTTATTGCATTTAATGTATTATATAAGTCCTATACTACCTGTGTACTTGCACTATGCTATTTTTGCGTTTCTTGATAAAATCTTCGATTATTTATCAAATATGATACATACATATAGTAGAAGACCCTTAAGTTCTCTTTTATTTCTATGTCGTAAAGAGTTTTGAACGTGGTAGGATATGTTGATTAACATGATTTGGGAACACCTGGGGAATCATCCTTAAGTTCATAGTATTACATGCTTGTTCTTAATTTTCATGTTGCTTATCTACTTGGGGCTCTTACTTAGTGGTTTGTCTGCCAGGCTCATGTTAAACAAATAGAACTCTAATATTTTGAATTTCTTTTGTGCAGTTTTATGGACCTTCCAAACCTGTCTTCATCCATCTACAGCACAGAGCTTTGCAACAGATTGCGTGCTTTTCTCATTGCTTGCCCCCCCACGGGCCCTTCACCTCCTGTGGCGGAACTTGTTATTGCTACAGCAGATTTTCAAAGGGATGTTGCCAACTGGAACATCAGGTATTGTTATTTCTTCTGCATTATAATTATGGCACAGAAAGAGTAGGGGGAAACATCTATTCTCACAGTAATTCTTATTTTGCATCGCTCTAACACAATTTTATGCTTTTTCTCAGGCCTGTCAAAGGTGAAGTTGATGCAAAAGAATTGTTCCACATGTATATTTTGGTGTGGATACAAGATAAACGGTTATCATTGCTTGAGTCATGCAAATTAGATAAGGTACATATATTAAACAGTGGTATTACTACAGGCTATTCTTTTCTTATGTTTGCCGAATCTTTTTTGGTGTTTTTGCTAAATTGCGTGGAACTAGAATAATTTTTATATATCTTCTTCGGAGGGGAAATATGTCAGTTGGAGGCCTATTTTGAGAGTTGATTCTTTTGAAAATTCTTCAATCTTAAATTTTATTGCACATGACAAGTTATAATCTCCACATGTAATGATTGACTGAGAATTATGTACTTGCAGGTAAAATGGTCGGGAGTGAGGACCCAACATTCTACTACTCCTTTTGTTGATGACATGTATGACCGACTGAGAGAAACATTAAGTGACTATGAGATCATCATATGCCGATGGCCGGAATATGTTTTTGGCTTGGAGAATGTATGTCCAGTTGTCTTTCTCATCTCTCAATCTTTATTTTCTTATTTGGTATCTGATATCACCATCATTTTCTTTATATAATTAGTTTTATTGGTAAGTTTTCTTTGTATAATCTAATGTGATGTTTTCTCTAAATTATAAGATCTGGTTGAGTTATAACTTTAATTTAATTTTATGTATTATATTTTGCTGACCATTGTCTAAACACCAGAAGCTGGCCTTCAGCCTTGCCTCTTGATCGTTGACTTACACAAAGAAAACAAGGTTAAGGGCGTGTATAGACTCTTTCTCTCTCTTCTTCTTTTTCTTTTTTCTTTTTGGTGGCATGGGTATAGATACCAATTGCCTGTTGCCTTTTTGTAGAACTAGAACTAGAAGTTGAAAACTTGAAGCATGATTGTAATGTCGTTCAATATGTTAAAAAAAATCTCAAAAATATAGACACTGAACTTATTGGATTTTGTTTTTTGGACTATTTTCCCTATAAGGCTATTGCCGATGTTGAAAAGGCTATAGTGGAAGCTTTAGACAAGCAATATGCAGATGTCTTATCACCGTTGAAGGAGCATATGGCACCCAAGAAATTTGGCCTGAAGTACGTTCAGAAACTTGCCAAACGTTCTGTTTGCCCCTATACTGTTCCTGACGAGGTCAGTTATAACTTCTCAAATGTGTAATGTTCCTTGTGCCAAGTGTATTTCTTTTGGTTTGAATCTGGTGTTGCTTTTCAGCTGGGAATTGTACTGAATTCCATGAAGAGGTTACTCGATATCTTGCGCCCTAAGTTAGAAGCTCAGTTCAAGTCTTGGGGTTCTTGCATCCCTACTGGTGGACACTCAGTTCCTGGAGAGCGTCTTAGCGAAGTAACAGTAATGCTGAGAGCCAAATTCAGAAATTATCTGCAAGCAGTTGTGGAGAAACTTGCAGAGAATGTGGGTATCATCCAGAAATTCCACGTTTTTTATTTGGATTTTAAGCGATTTGCCATGGTGTAGAATTGAGATTAAATGTGTTTCTTATGAAACAGTTAATGAAATTCTGGCCTAAACAAATGATTTCTATCATGAAATTTGTATGATTTTAAATTAGGCAAGGATTTCTGTCAAGTGTGCTTGATTTGCTTCTTTGTTTTTGTTGTGTTAGGCAAAGTTACAGAATGCTACAAAACTGAAAAAGATTCTTCAAGATTCAAAGGAGACTGTGGTGGAATCTGATGTACGGGGTAGAATGCAGCCACTTAAAGAGCAGTTGACAAATACAATAAATCACCTTCATACTATCTTTGAGACTCGTGTTTTCATTTCACTCTGTCGAGGTTACTGGGACCGGCTGGGGCAGGTAAATTCATTGCACCTGTACCTTAGTAACAGACTACATTCCAGATTCAGATTTGAAGCTAATCTTCTCTGCATATTATGTTGTATTTCCTCTGTCACAGGATGTTCTAAGTTTCTTGGAGAACAGGAAAGAGAATAGGTCATGGTATAAAGGTTCACGGATTGCAGTTACTGTAAGTAATAGCATTGCAACTTCAAACCAATGATTTTAGCTTCATCATTACTGGTCGAGTTAATCTACATACAGTCCCCATTTGAGGACTGTTCATGCAAGCCTATGTAATTATGTTTAAAAAAAATTTGAAATTACAATAAGATCCCTTTTAAAATAATATTTTTTTCCTTTTTACCTTCATTTATCAATGGGATCGTACACGCAATCCCTCACTCAGGACTGCAAATAGAATTTCTCATACTGGTCCCTGCCTGAGTTTGCTAGTAACTTAGTTCATAAAAAAGTTAGTTCTAGAATGCGAAAAGTTTCGGTTTTGTTTGTGATGTCATGACAGTTGGCAGAGTTTTTCCATTTCTTTTTGTTCCATTCTACATTCTTCCTGTACTTTCCCTTCTCATATTTGGCATTTCAATGCCTTGCAGATTTTGGATGATACCTTTGCCTCACAGATGCAGCAGCTACTTGGAAATACAGTTCAAGAGAAAGACCTGGAGCCGCCTAGATCTATCAAGGAAGTCCGTTCAATTCTTTGCAAGGATGTTCCCAATCACAAGGACAACACATATTACTATTAATCCCATGTTAGTATGTAAATCTGACTCAAAGAGAACATATCATATCAAAAAAGAACAGGGGTTCAACAGCTCCAATAATCTGGGAGATACAAGATGCTGGTAGATGATCTCAATTGGCCCGCAGAAAACGACATGGATCATGACTCCTTTTTGTCATCTAGATGATCATGCATATGTATGGTCTCACACCTGCTGAGTTTGCTAATTCGAGGGAGCAAGCAACTTGGCTGCTCGAGAATCATCAGTCTGCTCTGTTTTGAGAGCTCCCCTTTTTGTCTATTTATTTTTTTCATATTAAATCCTCATCTATTTTTTTTATTTGAAATGTAATCTCCATATATGGTATAGTGGTTTCTTGAATTCTTCTTCCTTCATATTGATGAACTATGTTTTAGTTTTACACATGCTACCATGGTGTCTCATTCACGTTCCACGTGACAATTGTACAACTTTGTTTACCACATTTATGTGAAATTACATTTTGCTTTCCTGATGTATTATATTTTAACAATTTGTATTTTTTATTTAGATAAAATTCTTAGGATTGGTACACATTCAGCATTTCACTAATTTTGAAAGCATATCTTAATCAAGATTACAACAATTCAATAGTTTGAGGTGTTTAGTTCCAAGTTCTAGTGGTTTTAAAATGGAAATCTATTTACAAAATACAATGGGATTTTTATTTTTTTCCCAACGAATTTGAATTGCAATCTGGAAATCCTGAATAGAATATTTACAAGATTAAAAATCAATCAGTGGTCACTAGATTTGTTACAGTAATGTCACACAGCTCGGAGAACACCAGGCTACCACAACCACCAACGCTAAAGAGAATCCTTGCACCAGAACTTTCCTCCATGCAGCCCAGGGTAATCATATAAGCTTTGATATTACATGACAAGAAGTCCAGAAGGCTTTAGTTGCAACCCTGAGAATTACCGGGTTCTGGTATATCCTGTCCAGTAAAAAACCAAAATACTAAATATATAAAAAGATGATGAGCAACATATTTTAAAAAATAAAAATAAAAATAAAAAAAGAAGAAGAAGAAGTCGACGACAAAGAAAAAGAGATGACATTGGTGGATAGGTAATTCTTTTTCTGCTCAGCACACTTGATAGGTAATTCTAAACTACAGAAAATAAACATTTGGAACGTTATTGACAATCAAACCAAGATGCGCAGAGTATACATTCTCAAAACTTGGTAAGGAATTATACGTAATCCCTTTCATGCTAGTAGTCCACACTACAACCAAAACACATCAAATAATGAAGGCAGGGTATATAGAGATAAGGATAAGATGGGATTTAACTTAACCTACCCTATAGCAGTTGCACCCCAAGATGCCACATTATAGATGACTTTGCTTCCATCCCAAGCCTTCTGAAGTTTTCCCTTTCTCTTTTTCACCGAGAACGTCTTGCTAAGCGCTAAAGGAGAATTCAGAGGATGTCAGAACCCCATTCCCACATTTCCAACAACAAAAAATTGTTACAACTAACTTATTTGAAGTGACAGAAAGAACGATAATTGGTAACTTTTTTTTTTCTTCAAGTTTCCACAGGATGTCGGGAATAAAGATAAAGTTCCAGCTCAAGAAAGAAGGCAATCAAACTTACCATCCTGGAGTTGGTTAGGTGTCAAATCCTGCAAAATAAACACCAATTGATTAAAATAGTTCTTTGAACATAGTACTGACATAATATTTTTTATTTCGAACGTCCTTTTATAACCTGTGGTGGACATGCAGACCTTTTTATTCAGATTATGATAGTTAAAACTGGAAAAAAGCAAGACAAGCATTAATCTGGATTAAACAACGGATGCACAAAAACACCGTTTAATGCATATTATTTAAAGCATGTTGAACTTGAGGAAGTCATTTATGTAATCGCATGGCATGGTGAAATAAAATGCCACAACTTTTAATCTACAATATTGCGCAGCTGCATCTTAAAAAATGCATAGCTACGCTAATATACTACTTGGAAAGGACTGCAAATGTTTTAGCATGAAACCAAGAACGGATTCTTAAGGCTCATTCTCTGAGATGACGTTTCACTTAGTGACAATTTAATTTTTAGGGTCTTCACTTTAATAATATTTTTCAGGTCCCATAGAATTTTTTCCCTTCCAAGTTATCTACTTAAATTAACTATTAAAAAAAATACATCTGCTTAAATTGTTCTCAGCAGTAAAATAGAAAACCCATTAGGAAGTAAAAAACATGTTGAAGTGGGCACATACATAACTAACAAGCGGATCCATCTCAATTAGTATTCCAAGCAGCTAAAGGCATCATATGTATGATATTCTTTAAAAACACGATGAGGAGACCCTAATATGCAGGCAAAATGCGATGCCCTCACTAGCAATGCACCAACATTGCATACTAAATTAATATCTGCAGTAGAGCCATCAATGCAATCCAACAAGATGCCAGAAGTCAGTAACTTGAAAAGATTTATGCATCAAAGAGAGAAAACAATCATAAAAAATCCAGCATTCACATCCATAGCAGTCTTAATCTATACCTCTTTTCCACACACAACGATTGCATGCAACAACTTGCTGTCTTTCCATTCAAAGAGTAATTCCAGAATCTAATAAATGCCATTAATCAATTTACTTTTTTTTTTTTTTATTGGCACTAGGTGTCCAAGAACAAAATCCCAACAAATTCTGGGTGTGCACAAGCCCTCAGTAAGGAGTTTCCCGCAAGTTCCCCCAGTCCAATGGCCCCTAGAAATTATTTGCACCCAAGAGAATTCAAACCTTAGAGCTAGAGGAAGCATACCACCAAGACCAAGGCTTTACCACTTGAACTAAACCCTAGGGGTTAATCAATTTACTAATTAAACTGCCACAATTCTATGACTTCGTGTGTGTCTTTGTGTCTCAATTTGTTTGTGCATGTATACAGCCTTTTTTATGGATTGGCTGAATAATAATAGTATAGATCAAACTTGCCAACACCTAATGGCAGTAATGACTCATTACTCAAGAAGTCTCTAATTTCCTCATGAAATCAGACGTTTGCGCATGTTTGTGCTCCTCTAGACCTCTAGATCAAAACAAAAGCAACAGCAAATAGAAAGGATATAAGATGAGCTCAATGGGTGAGCACCGAAGTGAAGTGTGCAAAAAGCATTTGGAAACAAGGAATGGCCAGATACCCTCACTCAAGCAAGCTTTTTAATGTAGCAATGCGTATAGGTACGAATTTAAACCAGAAGATGCAGCTCGATTGAAAAAACTACACATCACTGGTGATTAATTAGCCTTCTTTTCAAAAGCCAAAAAGAGTTGGATACTTAAAAAAATAATTAAAACGCAAATTTACCTACATGGTGAAAACTGGATCCGAAAAGGCATCAAATTTTGATGAAATGTAGCATACCTTAGTCTGTTTTAGGGACAATAAGTATGCAGCCATGAAGCATGCAATACCCTCTACAATATCTTCTTGCCTAACAAAAACATACTCTCCTTGTTCTGAATCGATATCTTCACCTTCCCAAAGATCATTTTCACTAACCATGTCCCAGGAGCTGCCTTCTTCTCCTACAGAACAATAAATTCTATTAGCATCCAATACATAAAGAGAAAATAGACGAAAAAATCATTTCTATCTTTTTTATTGTCCAACAAAAGTTTTGTGAGGCTTCCACTTCAAAATGAACAATGAATCATTTGCAGTATATTTGGTAAGTAGTCAAAATGAGGGGGGGCTATCTTTGAATACCAGCATTTTGTGAAACTGAAGCCTTTACACACTCCAGCTTATCGAGGAAGTCGGGGCATTCAACTCTAGACTTGAGAAGATCGCACAACTGCATCATGATGCAATGGATATGGAGTTAAAATATGAACTAAGCACATAAAAACTGATTCCTTGAATAGATTGAACATTTCTAGAAAATACAAATTTGGGGCATTCAACTCTAGACCTGAGAAGATCGCACAACTACATCATGATGCAATGGATACGGAGTTAAAATATGGAACTAAGCACATAAAAACTGATTCCTTGAATAGATTGACCAATTCTAGAAAATACAAATTTTGCTTTGCAATGGAGGCATCCAATATGAATCTATAGAAAGCTATGTCATGATAAATAAATTCAGTCCAGATTCTAAGGCCTGATAAATGATCAATCACACAAAGAGTTCGAAACACTTTTAGGAAAAAAAAAACCCAATTAATGCTCCGACAAAACGAGAAACCAAATTAAGCCTAGTACAACTATGACCCAGCTCGTTAAACAAACTTAATCAAATTAAAATACAGACAGCAAGCAAGCACGCACGCACGAAAAAGGAAAGTTTCATACCTCATCGGCCTCTCGGTTACCCCGCAGAGATCCCGAATTCTCGCCACGTTGCTCCTCATCGACATTTGCACCGACAACGTCATCAATATCGTCGTCGTCACCGCTAGTAGTATGAAGCAATTCGAGAGCTCTCTGGCACTGCTCGAGCACGGCCTGCAAGGTCTCTCTCTTCATGCGGAGCCTATCTTTCTCAGCCGAATCCTCTCTTCGGATTCTGCCGATGGCCGAAGATATCGATCCCGCCACATCGATCTCCATACGCCCTAGAATAAGATACAATTCAAAGGGCACGAAGTCAAGCCAGATCTTTAACCCTAAATACGCCTTTTTCCTTCGTAAACTATAAGTTTTATACCATCCATGGATGAAGAAATCCTGTCGATAGTCTTGTCGTGGAGGCGTTCGGTGGTTCGCAGAATGTAAGATTATCGGTTTGTAACATGTGCTTTTTTTTACGGCTTTTGTCTTCTTTTAGAAACGTGTGTTTTATGTTGCCGTGCCGTGAACTGGAATCTGCTACGGAGTCGGGTTAATTATTTTTATGGGAAGCGCTTCGGCTACCGCTCTAGTTATAACGTGTGTTTTTATTTTTAATTTTTGTATATATATATATTTTTAATATTTTTAAAAAAATTCGTAATATTATGAAAAATATTTACTTAATCATAATGTAAATGCTAAAAGAAAAGGCAGCAGCCTCTAGCGGGAGATGGCCTAAGCATTTTTTTATTTTTATTTTAAAATTAAAACAAAATTAAAAAAAATACATTTTAAAATATCTTTTCTTAAAATTATTTTACATATTTTAAAATTATTTTTTATTAATTTTAATATTTATTTTATTTTATTCTTGTTAAATTATTTGAATTGTTCTACTTATCATCTATACACCACATTCTTATTCAAAAATAAATAAAATAAATGTGATATGTATGGATGATAAGTAGAATTATTCTTATTTTTAATAAAACAAAATCACTAATTAATGTATTAAAATAAATTTTTAAAAGAATAATTCTATATGATGATTTTTATACTACATGTTATTTTTATGATATAATTTGATTAAAAGATAAATTTTAAATTTAAATTTTATAAATTAGATTGTGTCATATAAATAATGTGTAGTGTATAGACTTTCAAATAACATTTTTTTTTTAAATAATATGCACGTGGAACTATTTTTATAATCTTTTATACAATTCTTTTTTAAATTAAATATAATTTTATAAATTAAAGTCATTTTACATCAATATTCTTAATTTAAAACATGGTTATAAAAATAATAATACGTATATCATACATTAAAATTTACAGCTTGATAAAAAAAAATATGTTCCGCCATAAAATTAGAATAAGTCCATTGACCGGATTGTACATCGCTTGACAATCATCCTTAGGATAGACTATAGACATAAATTAAAAAAATACTTTTTGAAATAAAAAGGATGATTATTTATTTTTTAAAGATTATAATCATATTTTTAAAATTTTAAAATTTATAATTATCAAAAAGTTTTATAAGTATTTTCATCCATTAATAATAATCTTTTAAAAATTTTAATTACGTTTTACATTATTTAAAAAAATAAATTTAAGAAAAAGTATTTTTCTCAAATATTTTTTTAAATTTATTTAAAATTAAAAATATTTTAATATGTAACGTTGAAATAATTTAATTTTATTATTAAAAAGTTTTTTTATTAATATTTTATAACGAAAATTCTACATTTATAAGGTTTAAAGAGGAAATAGCTAGCCTAGACACTCTCATGGCCAACTCATGATGTGGACCCACTCCAAAAAGGAAAAGAATTTGGTACAGATCAGTGTCTTTTTTTTTAAAAAATAAATATTAAGTAAAGAATAATATTTTATTCCATATTTTATTTTATAAATATATTCATATTCATATTTCAATAAAAAAAATATTTATAATTATGAATTATGTAACTCCTGTGTTATTATTTTAAAAACAGTAAATAAAATATAAAATTTATTTACTTTAAAAAAATTAATTTTTTAATAATTAATTTAATTATTTTTTAAAATAATTATGCGACATTTACGTATTTTATGGTTATATATAGAATTATTCATAAAAATATATTGAGAAAATTGAGTGACAATTTTGATGTCATGTTATAGGATTGAATATTTTAAAGATAATTTGAGAGGCATTAAGGATTATTTCCATCTCGTGTTGCATCCGATTAAACCTTTCATCACTGTAGTAGATTCCCACACTACCCTCCTTCCGAGGTTCGAGGAGAGAGCCGTTCGATTGATGGGCCTAGATGAGATGGTCCCCTTTTATCTCAACAAGATAATGGGCTTTCCTCTAACTCGAATGGGCTCAGCACTCGCATGGAAGGGTATCCATTAATGGGCCGAGACTCAGTGTATATAAAAGGAGCGATGCTAGGCTACCGCCCATAGTGGGCGTGCCACCAAGGACAAATTTACATTTTTATTTTTTTATTTTTTCATATTTTTGAACATATTTAAATATTTTTAAAAAATTAAAAAAATATACTGATACACTAAAAGCTACTTTCTTAATCATTAAATAATAAAAATAAAAAATAAAAAATATTATATATGAGTAATCAAAATGAGAAGACAAACTCACTAGTATTTTCATATAAAAGTTTGAAAAGTTTAGATGGTCGGTGAGACATGGTCTTGTGCTTCCAACCTCGGCCTTATTGCTTTTTGTGTGTGGATTCGCACGTGCCATACGGCCCATGGCCACAAATGCAAGGGTGGAATGTTAAAATATTAACGTTGGCCGTTGGCTGGGGTTGGTTGAATTTCCCTTTCACTTTCATCCATGACTTGAAAAGGATTCATTTATTGGATATTAATGCGAATTGATGAGATTCATAGCTACCAGCCTTACCAAGTCAAGTGTGTCGAGATAAGGCCGTCTATGCCTAAATAGCCTAATCGATCGAGGAGGAATGCAACAAGAAGAGTGCATGTGCATGTGCATGTGCTTCAATCAGTACTACTGCTATTCTTTAAATGACATAATAAAATTAATTTTCAAAAAATTTTAATTTTAATCTTGTTTTAAAAATGAAATATTGTCACGTTGCAATCCTGATGGGTTGACTCAAGTGGCTACAACCTTGGCCTTGATTGTATGTTTTTTTTTTAGGTCTAAGGTTCAAACTCTTAGATGCAAATAATTTATAGAGATTATTGAATTGAGATAATGTTTTATTGAATTATCTTAAGTGCACCTATGATAAACTCTTTATCGATTGCTTGTTCACTTATCGAATTAGTTAGAATTTTGTACTAAACACTTTCTGTCGATATAAAAAGGTGTTATTATATCAAGAGTTTTGTTATGTACAAATAAAGTTACGTACTAATTTACGTATCAATACTGATTCATTCATATTCAAAATTTAAATTAACACTATTTTCAATAAAATTTAAATTTAAATTAACACTATTTTCAATAAAATCTACTTTTTGACCAATCACATTAAATTAGTGCATATATTAGTGTGCAACTGTACTTGCAACTAAATTTTTCATTATATCAATAATATGAGAAAAGCGTCATTCACACTATGTTACAAGTATAATGACTCTAATGCTTATGCTTAGGATCGTACAATTAAGCTAAATATCAAATAATTATAAAGAAATAATTTATACAAGTCTTAAATAGACAAATCTTGTGTAAGATTTTATAAATAAGTAGATCATACTTTCAAAATTTATGAAAAAAAATATTTTTTATTAATGAAACATACTTTTTCTTTCTAAATGAAAAACTTGCACGAGACTTATCTAATTAAAACTATACATGACATTACCCTAACCATTACAACTTACAAGCACACAATTAACGTTACAGCTTGCCTAGCATTAACAGTGATATTACCTTTTATGGTAGATTAAAAATCTATAACGGCACGGGTCCAAGTCTTGTTGAAACTGGACCGCCACAGCTAACGGGTCCAAGACTCCTAACTGTTCAATTCCAACAGAAAACCATACCCATCTATACCCTTTTTGCTGGTTTATCTATATTGACAGTGCTAACTTGGACAAAAAATAAACAAACACAATATTAAAAAATAATCAAACATGAATACTCAAAAAAACACACATTTCGATACAAAAAATTGATAGCCTCTCTATGTGTCTAACTGAGTCTATCATTTTCCTATTTATATAGTTATATTTATTAAAGCAATAGTAATATTAAGTAATTTAAGTGACAAGTAAATTAAGTAGGACTGTACATATTAACCACTCGTCTGAACTGATCAAAAGCTTCCGAAGTTTCCGGCCCGAAGTAATCGACCCGAATAGAAACGGGTAAGAAGCGGAAGTGTGCCGATTGAATTCCGAAATAATTCGGTTGAATAGATCAATACCCGTTAACCGAATCTAAGAATGAAATGTCTGGCGGCAGGGAGAATGAGGGAGAGAAGAAAATGTTGCAATTGTTGCAGTGCATGAGGGGTTCTTTCCCACGCCACCGTCAAATGGGAATGAAGAACAGCTTGAGGACTTTCTCATACTCCAACAAATCGGCCGTTCAGGGGCAAGTTATGCACTTTCTGGCGCCATATTTCAACACCTACCGCACTTGTTGCTCTACTCCTTCCACAAAGAAGAAAAACATATTTGCTCGGTTATCTGGATGTTTCAGGGGCTTCTGGCTCTGCTACGGCCAAGAGGAAATAAAACTTTTTATTTTGTGATTTGGCACACCCACCAAATAAGGATAAAAACCAAAGGCTGTTATAAACTATCTTGAATTGTATGACCACATTTATCTAGTCGTCAAGTGCATAATGCCAGCATAGTACTGCATAGTAACTAGCATAGTGAATGGCCGATATAGCACAGTGCATAGTACCAGCATAGTACTGCATAGTAACTAGCATAGTGAATGGCCGACATATGCACAGTACCAGCATAGTACTGCATAGTAAGCTAGCATAGTTCCCTTTGTACGCCTATATATATCGTTAAATTCTTTAAAAAATTCATAAGTTTCATAACTTCTCTGAATTCTATCTCTCTCTCTCTCCTTTTAGAAAGTTTTATAATAAATCTATCTCTCTCTTTACTTTTCCATAGTTTCATAACACGTTATCAGCACGAAAGTTCTGACGATTTTGAAGCTAGTAGTCCTCTACTTCAAGTAAGTATTTCAATATATTTTTATATTCCTGATTTATATATATAAAAAATGTCAAATCTTACAAAATTGAAATTCGTTGCTCTTGACATTTCTAGGAAAAATTATTTATCTTGGATCCTTGATGCTGAGATCCATCTGGATGCAATGAACCTGGGAGATACAATTAAAGAAGGAAATCAAGGGTCCCTGCAGGACCGTGCTAAGGCAATGATTTTCCTTCGGCACCATCTTCATGAAGAATTAAAAACTGAGTATCTAACGGTGAAAGATCCACTTATTTTGTGGAATGATTTAAGGGAGAGATATGAACACCAGAAAACTGTAATCCTCCCAAAAGCTCGTCGTGATTGGATGCACCTGAGGTTGCAAGACTTCAAGAGTGTTAGTGAGTATAACTCTGCACTCTTTAAAATTAGCTTGCTATTGAAATTATGTGGTGAAAAAGTCACTGATGATGACTTGTTAGAGAAGACATATACTACTTTTCATGCCTCGAATGTGCTCCTACAGCAGCAGTATCGAGAGCGAAAGTTCAAGAAATATTCTGAACTTATATCTTGTCTTCTATTAGCTGAGCAAAATAATGAGCTTTTATTAAGAAATCACCAGTCACATCCTACTGGTTTTATATCATTCCTTGAAGTGAATGATACTAGATTTACATCATTCTCAGAAGCAAATGGTACATCTTTTCAAAGAAAAAGAGGGCGTGGACATGGTAAGAAAAACTATAGAAGTGGAGGTCCTAGAAGTGACCACACTAAAAGGGAAAATAATAGATATACACCGTACCACCATAAGTGGTTCAACTCAGAAAAAGGCAAAGGTCCTCAAAATAAATTTGTAAAGAAATATGAAGATGAATGCCATAGATGTGGTATGACTGGACATTGGTCTCGTATCTGTCGTACAGATAAGCACTTGGTTGACTTATATCAATCTTCTATAAAAGAAAAAATAAAGAAATTTGAAACAAATTTTACTGAACCATCATATGCTTTAGATTCTATAGATGGAGAAGATATTACAAGTCTTGATGTTTCTGATTTCTTTAATGATTCTAGTGGTAGAGTTGATCATGAAAGTGTTCCTTTTTAATTAATGTATTTCTTTTATCTTATTATAAAATATTTTTATATTCTACAATATTTTGTAGTAATGAAAGTTTTATTTATTCTTTTATAATTGTTATAAATTATTGATGATATGATTTATCTGAGAATGGAAATGGAGCATCCCTGAAGGATCGCGCTAAATCAATAATTTTATTGAGTATCTCATATGAGTGATACTTGTACCAAAAACTCATTATGATTTATGCACCTGAAGTTGCATAATTGAAATTGTGCAAAGAATATATATTTGAATGAACGTCTCAAATGTGCTCCTGAAGTAGCAATATCGAGTATGCTCCTGAAGTAGTAATATTAAATGCAAACGTTCACAATATATTCTAAATTTGTGTCAGGTCTTTTAGTGACTGAGCAAAATAATGAGTTTTTGATAAGAATCATTATTCACGTCTTACTAGATCTACATCATTCCCTGAATTGAATGATAATGAATTTATATCATTCTATTCCCTGAAGTGAAAAGAATGATGCGTTTCATTCAAAGAAACTAAGAGATTGGACGTGATAATGAATATCTTTTTGGGCCAGAAGCTCATATTGGAAAAGTTGTAAGCTTTCTCTTTGAGATGATATTATACAAATTATTGAATCAAATATTATGATGCATCAAAAGGTGATATGATTCAAAATATTTGTATCTTTTCATGGTTTTCTTGATCATCCAAAATCAATTACGATAAGTCGAATGATTTTCATATGGATGTCCATAAAAGAACCAGAAGATTCTTCTACTATAAAGTTTTACCACCAGAAATGAAAAGAAAAATTTGTTTAAAGCAAATAAGATGAAATTATTCGACGTTATCTTGATTATCATATGTGAACCAGAAGTTCAGATGATAATTAAATTTTGGATACAATAAGATAAAAATGTCTCATATTCTAGCTGCTAAAATTCCAGCGAGGATTGAAGTCCCTGTAGGACAATTAAGAAATTTAGCAGTCTAAAGACATGTATAAAGGCATGTGAGACTTATCGATACAAAAGATAGAGTATCTCAAAAGTGAAAGGCACAAATAATTTGGTACTCCTGAAGAGGTCATACCCACAAAACAAGCAATAAAGTCCATCCAAATTCTCTGTATAAAATTCTCCTATATAAACTCTTGAAGAGTACCTCCTGAAGAGGTTTTTCATGAAAATGTCTTCCCTTGAAGAGGGACAGGTACCTGAAAATAACGAGATCTCGTTACATTTCATGAATAATAGAGAAATTATGGATAGAAATAAAATTGTTGTCGACAATGTATTTCCATATAAGATGGCAATTGACATTACCAGAAGTAATGATGAAAGTGAATCAAGAATCGTCGAAGAATACGACGTAAAATATGGGCCAAATTTGAAAGAAACAATTCCTGCAGAATTGATTCATTAGTAAAATATGATGCATCGGGACTTATAGTCCAAACACCTAAAGAGGTGATGCTTGTTGAATGTCAGTGGGTATTTATGGAAAGGAAATAAAAATGTGATATATAAATCAAGAGTCAGTTTCTCAATTCCTGCAGAATTGATATCACTAAGTAAAATGTGATAAATATGGACTTGGAGTCCAAACACCTAAAGAGGTGATTTTTATTAAATATCAATGGATATTTATATACATGATATAAAAAAGTCTGAAACTTTTAATTTGAAAATGTGATATAGAAATCACAAGTTAGTTTCTCGAAGAAACAATATTGATATGATTTTAAAGTGGTTGAAATCATATTGAGATTTTTATTAGCTTGAAAGTTACCGAGAGTTTGGATATGCCTGATTAACTGCATATTTATATGGATTATTGGATCTTGATATATATATGAAAATCCCTGAATGATAGAAAATGTCTGAAGCTTTTAATATGAATACATCTGGAAATATGTATTCTATCAACTTTCAAAGATTCTTATATGATCTAAAGCAATCCAAAGGCAAATGAAAACAAGCTATTATTGCAGTTTATATATATGATTTAAATGTTATTGAGGCTCCAGAAGAGCTCATAAAAACTGCACATATTTGAAATATAAATCTGAAACCCGTGCGGCTTCAAGGGGAAGATGGATGATGTTATTAGTCATGAAATACCATCTTTTAATACAATTAGTATTTCAGATTCATATTATGTGTTTGATATGAAGTGTGCATTATTAAAGAAGAAATAAAAGAGAGCACACAGAACATCTACCAAAAGATAGAAACACAAATATGAATATTTGTGAAATATTATTTTATTATCTTGAAGCAAGAATTACAAAAATTTGAGACACTTTGCCTCATTCTTCAAACGCTCTTGTTCTTCAAGAATCTGCATAGCATCCCTATCTAAAAGGGTGGGCAATCGAAAAGAAGATTTAAGCAAGGATTTTAAATTCCTATTCTCTTTCTTTATTGATTCTATCTTCATCTTGGACTCCAGAAGAAGTCGCTGAAGTATAGCAATATTCTCGTGGAGATCGTCAACTCCACAAGTTCTGGATTGCAGTCGCTGAGAAAATGCAACAATGGATGATGAGTATCGGGTACCGAGACTCACAAGCTCATAGATAGCTTCATTATCTGACCTACGAGTCAGATCATTATATTGCATGATAACACCTGTGGTAGAAGCAGGAACAGCTGATGAACGAGGTGCCGAATACCTCATATATTGACCCTGAGAAGATTGTTGAGCCATTGCAGAGAGAGATTGTAGGATAACAATGCAGAAAGAAATTGCAGAGTAAAAATGCAGTATGATTACAGAAAAGTGAAGAAGATGAGATGCGAATGAAGATGAGCTGAATATCTCTTTTATAGATAAAATTATGATACAGCATCTCTCGTGAAGCAAGAGAAAAGAGATGGAATATAGCTTCATAGCTCTGCGGCGCCTGACAGCTGCGGTGCCTGACAGCACGCCTGACACCTACAGAGGAGTTGAAAATCCGCGGTACTTGTCTGATCTTAAAAGGCTGGCCACTTTTTTTATTAAAAAATGAGGTTAGCGGTTTAATGTTGATGAATTCTCCACTAACTGTGTTATTTACAAGAACTCCAGAAGAGTACAACTCCAGAAAAGTAGTGATGAACAGAAAGATCCAGTTGAGATTATTTTATCAACATGGATCAAGTCTACAGTTAGTTGGATGTACAGATGCGAGTTATTTTTCAGATACACACAAGAAAATCATTGCAATTCATGAGAAGAAAGTTGAAATTGATATCAAGAATGTACGGTCAAGTAAAAATCTGGCAGATTTATTCACCAAAGCATTACCAACTGCAACATTTAAGAAGATTATGCAGAACATTGGAATGCGGAGGTTTGAAGACCTGTTATCATGCACTACCAACTGCAACATTTAAGAAGATTATGCAGAACATTGGAATGCGGAGGTTTGAAGACCTGTTATCATGCACTTTTCAGGGGAAGTAATGTCTTGAAGACTTGTGCTGATTGTCCTCTTTTTCCTTCGCTAAGGTTTTATCCCACTGGATTTTCTTTTGCAAGGTTTTAATGAGGCAATCCTAAAGCACTCGGCGATACACATGAATATTGTACTCTTTTTCTTTGGCCATTGGTTTTTTCCCACAGGGTTTTTCCTTGGCAAGGTTTTAACGAGGCATATTCTTTAAATATGGTCATCCAAAGGGGAAGTGTTATAAACTATCTTGAATTGTATGACCACATTTATCTAGTCGTCAAGTGCATAGTGCCAGCATAGTACTGCATAGTAACTGGCATAGTGAATGGCCGACATAGCACAATGCATAGTACCAGCATAGTACTGCATAGTAACTAGCATAATGAATGGCCGACATATGCACAGTGCCAGCATAGTACTGCATAGTAAGCTAGCATAGTTCCCTTTGTACGCCTATATATATCGTTGAATTCTTTAATAAATTCATAAGTTTCATAACTTCTCTGAGTTCTCTCTCTCTCTCTCTCCTTTTAGAAAGTTTTATAATAAATCTATCTCTCTCTTTACTTTTCGATAGTTTCATAACAAAGGCAACGTATTTAATTATAGATTGATTTCAATACTTGGGCATGCGTGCATTAAGCACGTCTCATCTTTTAATGTGTTTTTTCTATTCACATAAAAAATAATATATTGAAGGATTTTTATTTATTTTTTATTTTTTATATAGAAGGGTAATCAACTTATTAACTAGTATATTGATCTTAAATTTTTTTTTTTTTTTAAATGACGAGCTGGGTCGGAAAATCAATCGTTTCGAATGCAATACCTGATCGGGTAATTGGTTAAGCGGGTAATCGACTAAACGGAAGTGTGCTTTCTCAGGTTGGGTCGGAATATGTATTTTCGAGCCGGTTCGGATCGAGTGAACAGCCCTGAAATTACGTGGTGGATTCTACTGTCAAGGTATTGTTGTAAACTATAACTATAAGGAGTTGTTTAGATACATAAATTAGATGAGACTATCTAATCTCATTCTATACGGAGAAATCATCTCCCATCCAAACGGTTAAATAGAAATGTTAAAAGTTTGTTTAAAATTATTTTCATAAAATGACAAAAATGGTTACATTTTCAAAATAAATATAACATTGACGGAAAGGAGAAAACGTGAGAGTAGATTTGCAAATTTTCAAATTTGCAGATTTGCATAAAATACGAGAGCATATTATTTATAAATAAATAAAAATATATCATAAATACTATGCAATAATTAGTATAATCCACATCTATCAAATTTTTAAACAGTTAAAATCATATAATTTCACTTCTTAATTCAAACACATGAAATTTTTAAAAATCATATCATCTCATCTCATCCTAACTCAACAATCACACTACTATTAACAAATCATTTCAACTCATTTTATTATATTTTATTATTCAAACGAACCTTAAATCTTGGGTGTACAATACAAGTACAATATTTATAATCACAGAATATATAAATGCAATACATCTAACATTACTCACCTGGGCCAAAAGTCTATAGCCTGATTGGCATAACCTTCGATCTCTAAAATAGAGACCAAGAGTTTGAAGCCATCCTCCCCTAAATGTATCCCACAATAATTATTTAAAAAAAAAAAAACTCGCTTGTGATTGAGGTCTTAGCTTTGAGAATTATTGGTCCCAAAGCATTTGCATGTTTTCCATTTCCATTTTCATATTTATTTACGATCTCATGAATTGATATTTTTTTCCAGTCATGTATAAATTGTATTTATAATACTTTGATTGGTCAAACAATAATAAATTAAAGTCGAGTTAATTATCTTAATTATTATCTATGGCTATAAGTTATTCCTAAAAGTTTTCCGAATATATATTTACAAAAGTAAATATCTAAGGCCTGGGTTTTTATGCCCCTTGTATTTTGAATTAGACGGGTTTTATGGTTGGATCATTAGTGAATTCCTCGGTCTATTATCGTAATTAACTAAAAAATATTATTTAAAATAAAAGTTCTATCGTCACAACAATATTTCGTAAAATTAAACTTATAAATCGGTAGATCTCCATATGATATACTAGATAGGTTTTATAATAAAAATAATTTTATAATATGTTGTATTACACGAAATCAAGTCAATTTATATATTCACTTTTATATAATTTATTCATGGCTAAATTATTTATCTATTTAAAAAAAAAAAAACTTTACATAAAAACTTAATTATTTATTTAGATAGTTGATTCTACAAATTGAAAGACCAATCAAATCCCGATGATAGCCTTTGACGAATTCCTGTTGGGAACCATCATTAATTGTTGTTGCCCAGATGACTAACACAAGAGGAGGGGTGAATTGAGTTGTATTAAAAAAATAACAATTATAAATCAAATATATAATATAAAATATAAACAAAATATGAAATAACAATAAATATAAAAAGTAAGCGTAAGAGAGAAGCAAACTCAGTATGTTAACGAGATTCAGCCCCACTGCCTACGTCCTCGCCTCAAACTACTCCTTGAGGATTCCCAAATTCACTATTCAACCTCCTTCAGGTGGAGATAGAAACATATTACACTTTTGAACAACACCACTATAAAGGATCCGTATAGAACACCCTCTACACTTGCAATCACCTTACACGTGGTGATTCAACTATTCCCCGTGTAGAATACTTTCTACACGCACAAGGGTTATACACACTCTTTTTCTGATACAAAAGCTGATAGTGGGTAGGTTATCAGAAAACACTCCTCAATGAGTGACATAAGAATAATACAGCGCAAACTATATCTCTCAAAATGAATAAGGATTAATGCTCAATACTTAGAGAAGAGAGAATGAAAGTTTTGAATGAATGTTGTATGCTCTTGGTGTTGTGAATGTGAAGCTCTCAAATGATCTATTTATAGGCATATGAGACTTCATATTTAAATTTAAAAAGATTCACATGTCAAAGACAACATCATTCACTTTTTCAAAAAATTCAAATAAAAGGTTCTTCTTTTTCAATTGTCAAAGACAACATCATTCACTTTTTAAAAAAAAATAAAACCTAATCTTTTACTTTTGGCATATGACAAAAAGAGCACACTTTCATTTTTCAAAAAATTCAAACCTAATCTTTTACTTTTTGCATATGATAAAAGGAGCATACTTTCCTTTTCAAAAAATTCAAACCTAATCTTTTACTTTTTGTATATGACAAAATGGGCACACTTTACTTTTCAAAATTTTCAAACAAAATCATCTACCTTTTGTATAAGTCTAAAAAAGCATCAATCACTTTTGAAAATATTCAAATAAAACATGCACATGTGAAAGATGACAATCAATCATATTTAATATTTTCAAAGTTCAACCCTTTAATCAAGGCATGCACATGCAAAAGATGACAATCAATCATCTTTCAAAATTTTCAAATTTAATTTTCAAAAATATTCATGCACATGTGGAAAATGTATTTTAATGCTTTATGATAAAATATTAATTTTGAACATTAATCATAATTTCGAATTTTAAGAGATTTACAACATTACTCTATGATTTTAATGTGAACTTATTTCCTTCTTGCTCATGCTTGGTTCTTTGATGTGCTTGATTCCATTGTGTGAATAACTTGAACTTGAAACTCCTTTATTCTTTGAATTCATTTGTTATCATCAAAATCCATGTGTAGATTTATAATCACACGAAACTTGAAACCTTGGGTTCAACAATCTCCCCATTTTTTATGATGACAAATACTTGATAGAACTTGAAACTTGTATTAATACTTAAGCTCCCCCTGAAAATATGCGTTAGTTTTTCAAGCAAAAGTATAAATATAATTCCAAGCATATATAACAAGTTTAGCAATTTAAACAATGTTAATGTTCTAGTCTAAAACTTCTCCCCCTTTTGGCATCATTAAAAAGGATCGGCAGCAAGTAAATAGATTGAAGAAAACGATGTGTTTAATAGTCACTGTAGATAGTTGAAAAATGAGTCGTCCGTGACCCGACAAATGCTGCAAAGTCTCGAGGCCTAACTCTATGAATTTAGTGCGGCTGGAGATTTAAACAATCGCCTGATGTTGTTGACAAACGTGATTGAAGGCTCTGAGTTGCTATAAAAAATGATCATTTTCATCTATCGGATGCCAAAAAAAAATAATTGTTTCTTGACCTGAGTTCTGTTTTTCCACAACGATAGAATGGCTGAGCAATTCTCTTCCACTAATGTTCCAGACTTGAATCAGGAACCATTGACGCATCAATCATCAATCTTCTCTCCTGAAGCCGTCAATACCATGATAGGAGCAGTGAACCGTTTTTCTAGTAAGACTGATTCTGAGATTATTGCAGAATTAAAAATGCTCAGTAGTCAATATGCTGCCTCTGTTACGATCATGTCTCGGAAGTTAATGGCGAGGGTAAGTAAGATTGATCATCTTAACATGCAAATATTTGAGTTACGACAGAAGCTTGCTAATAAGGATAGTGAAAATAAAAGGCTAAAGCAAGAAAACCAAGAGTTGAAAAAATTTGCAGATTAGTATGCTCATGATCTGCAACCACGAATAGAGGAGCTGGAACGAGAAAGGGTTCAGATACAAGGTCAACATCGGCAGATAACAGCAGAGGTTCATCGTTTACTAGAAAAATATGGACAATCTACTGTTAATCTCGCTGGCTTAGTAAGAAAACTTTTGACAATGTGTGTCCAGCATATCTTGTATTTCTTTTGACTAAATAAGATTTGAAGATATAATAGTTTATCTTATTTTTTATGCTATCTCTATAAAATCAGTTATGAAGTTCATCCAATCCGCATCAAGTTTTCATCTCATCTCTATAACTCATCTGCATTCATTCAGCATTCTCGTTTTAAGCTTTCTATTCTTTTCTCAATGGCTCATTCTTCTAACATTTCTCTAGATCCATCCATGAGGAATTCTACATCTCAACCTCCTGTCCTTTCTGCAGCTATCATTGGTGCCATGTTGCAGCAACAAAATAATAATCTGACTAATAAGTCAGATTCTGATGCTATTTATGAATTGGTGAGTCTTGGGGCTCGCTACTCTTCCTCTATTGTTGTTTTTTCTCAGCGGCTACAAGCTAAAAATCACGAAGTTGAAAAGCTCAAAGAACAAATTGTTGTACTTCAACGAATTGTTCAAGAGTCTCATACAAGAGAAGGAATCATTCGGCAGAAGAATAAACAGTTGAAATATTTATTAGATTCTTCATTTCGCTTGCCGGTTCCCATGGATAAGAATGACATGATATTGTATGAAGAGAATGAGCGTCTCAAACATGAGGCTAAGAATCTCAAGTTTATGTAAAAGTATTTAAAAAATCTATCTCTATTTTTATTGACCCTGGTCTATCTTTTAAGAGATATTCATAGCATGCATCATACCTATTTCTCTTCTAATCATACATAATCTATCTTCTGGTAAAGGTTTTGTGAAAATATCTGCTAACTGATTGTGTGTGTTTGTAAACTCTAATATTATATCGCATTTCTGCACATGATCTTGAAGAAAATGATACCTTATTTCAATATGCTTAGTTCTAGAATGTTGTATTGGGTTCTTTGAAAGATTTATAACACTTGTATTATCACATTTGATTGAAATGTAATTATACATGAGTTTAAAATCTTCAAGTTGTTGCTTCATGTAGAGAACTTGAGCACAATAACTACCCGCAGCAACATATTCTGCCTCAGCAGTAGATAGTGCAACAGAATTTTGTTTTTTACTAAACCAGGAAACTAATGCATGACCTAAGAAATGACATGCTCTACTAGTGCTTTTTCGATCTATTTTACAGCCAGCATAATCTGCATCTGTGTAGCTGATTAGATCGAAAGATGTGTGCTTAGGGTACCATAACCCTAGGTTAATTGTACCACTAAGATATCTAAGAATGCGCTTAACTGCAATTAAATGTGATTCTTTTGGAGATGATTGAAAGCGTGCACATAAGCACACACTAAACATAATATCTGGTCTACTGGCTATTAAATATAATAAGTTACCAATCATACCTCGATATATCTTCGAGTCAACTGGTTTACCGGATTCATCTTTATCAAGTTTAGTTGATGGGCTCATTGGTGTTCCAATTTTCTTAATATTTTCCATCCCAAACTTTTTCAGTAATTCCTTAATATATTTTGATTGATTGATGAATGTCCTACTTTTTTCTTGCTTAATTTGCAATCCGAGAAAGAATGTAAGTTCTCCCATCATGCTCATCTCAAATTCTTCCTGCATAGTTTTAGCAAAAACTTGACACATATTTTCATTAGTAGCACTGAATATTATATCATCAACATAAATCTGAATCAAAAGAATATCATCATTTTCATATTTAATGAAAAGAGTTGTATCGATTTTTCCTCTTGAAAAACTTTTTTCAATCAAGAAACCATTGAGTCTCTCGTACCAAGCTCTAGGAGCTTGTTTAAGTCCATATAGTGCTTTTGTGAGTTTGAAAATATGATTTGGAAAAATATGATTTTCAAAACCTGGAGGTTGCTCAACATATACCTCTTCATTTATAAAACCATTTAAGAAATCACTTTTAACATCCATTTGAAAAAGTTTGAAATCTTTATAACAAGCATATGTAAGTAGCATTCGAATAGTTTCTAATCTTACAACAGGTGCATATGTCTCATCATAATCGATTCCTTCTTCTTGATTAAAACCTTGCGCTACAAGTTGAACCTTATTTCTAGTAATGACTCCGGACTCATCTTTCTTGTTTCTAAAAATCCATTTTGTTCCAATAATAGTATGATTTTTGGGTCTAGAAACAAGTGTCCAAACATCATTTCTTTCAAATTGATTCAACTCTTCTTGCATAGTTAGAATCCAAGATTCATCAAGAAGTGCGTCATCAATATTTTTGGGTTCAATTTGAGATAGAAAAGCAGTATGATTGCAAATATTTATAAGAGATGATCGAGTACTTACACCTTATGAAGGTTCTCCCAAAATTTGTTCCACTGGATGATCTTTCACAAATTTCCACTGTTTGGTTGCATCTTGTATTAAATTTTGATGATCTTTCCTGATGGCTCCATGTTGAACTTCCTCTATTGTTTTCTCTTTGTTGAGATTGAGACTTTCTGTGTTATTTATACCTCATGTTTCTTCATCAATAGATTTCTTGGAGAGTGGAGAATTAGATTTATCAAATACTACATGCATAGATTCTTGTACAGTCAAAGTCTTTTTGTTGAATACTCTATAAGCTTTACTATTAGTAGAATACCCGAGAAAAATACCTTCATCAGATTTTGCATCAAACTTGCCTAAATTATCCCTATCATTCAAAATAAAATATTTGCATCCAAATACATGAAAGTAACCAATGTTCGGCTTTTTCTCATTCCAAAGCTCATAGGGGGTTTTATCTAACTTAGACCTTAGCATAAGTCTATTTATAACATAACATGCAGTACTTACCGCTTCGGCCCAAAAATAACTAGGCAAGTTGTTCTCATTGAGCATTGTTCTTGCTATCTCTTGAAGAGATCTATTTTTCCTCTCTACTACCCCATTTTGTTGAGGAGTTCGGGGAGCAGAAAAATTATGCACAAAACCGTTTTCATCACAAAATGTTTCAATATTTTTATTAACAAACTTTTTTCCCCTATCACTTCGGATACTTGAAATAGTATAACCCTTTTCATTTTGAATTCTCTTGCATAACTTGGTAAAGGCATTATGTGCCTCATCTTTCTTGCTCATAAAGATGAGGCAAGTATATCTAGAGAAATCATCAACAATAACAAATGCATAATAATTTCCTCCTAGACTTGCAACTCTATTTGGTCCAAAAAGATCCATGTGTATCAGTTGCAATGGTCTAGTAGTGGAAATATGTTTCTTAGTTTTAAAAGAAGTTTTTGTTTGTTTTGCCAAATTGACATGCATCACAAATTTTGTCTTTAAGAAAAATTGTTTTTGGTAAACCTCTCACAAAATCATTTTTTGAAAGTTTGGAAATAAGTTCCATATTGGCATGACCTAATCTTCTATGTCATAACCAACTAGTTTTATTTTGAACTGAAAAGCAAATAGCATCTTGTGAGATAATTTCTTCAAAATCAATTGTATAAACATTATTGTTTCTAAAAGTAATAAAACAAATATTACAATCATGATCATTCAAAATAATGCATTTATCCATTTTGAAAGTAATTGTAAATTCTTTATCACATAATTGACTTATACTCAAAAGATTATGTTTTAAACCTTTAACAAGTAGAACATCTTCAATTATGAGAGAAGATTCATTACCAATTTTACCTATTCCCACGATCTTCCCTTTCGAGTTGTCTCCAAATGTCACGTGTCCTTCTTCTTTAGATCTAAGATCAAAGAACTTAGTCTTGTCTCTCGTCATGTATCTTTAACATCCACTATCTAAAAACCACTTATTTTTGCTTGTGGATGACTTCATGCATACCTATAAAAACAATTAAAATGATTTTTCTTGGTACCCAAGTTCTTTGGGTCCTTTATTTATTAGTATTAGAAGAAACAAGATTTTTAGGTACCCATATGACCCTAATAGTCATTGTATGATTTCTTCTAATAGGACAAGTATGATAATTATGACCATTTCTATTACAAAAATTACAAATAGCATGTGACATATATGAAAAACTTGAATGATTATAATAATATCCTTTTTTGACAAAATTATTTTTATGAAAAGAATTTTGAATATTAGTCGTTGATGTAAATTGATTATCAAAGAAATTTTTATAAGGTTTGTATTTTTGTTTTGACATATATCTCAAACCTGTCTTGTCAAAAACACATCTTTGACTACTAAGAAGTTTTTCAAAATTTCTTTTTCCATTCGTAAAGTTTTCAACAATATTTTCTAAATCGGTTTTCTTCTTATTCAATTCAAGATTTTCATCTTTCAAAATGATACTTTCTTTTCTTAAAATTTCAATTTCGTTTGTTAAAGAAGAATTTTTCTTTTTCAAAGCAGTATACTTGATACCCAATTTTTCAAATTCCTCATAAACCTCTTCTAAAACATTTTGCAATTCTTCATATGAAGGATTTTCAATATTATCAAGATTTGTTACATCAATATCATCTTTAGCCATAAGACAAAGATTTGATGATTCTTCATTGCTTGCTTCACTATCTGAGCTACTTGAATCATCATCGCATATAGTTTTCATTACTTTCTTGCCCTTGTTTCGATCTTTCTTTAGCAGAGGACAATCTGGCTTGATATGACCAGATTTATTGCATTTATAATAAATTAAAGTGTCATTTTTACCTAAATCTTTCTTAGAAAACTTTTTGAAAGATTTTCTCGAAGGAGTTCTATTTTTCTTCAAGAACCTCTAAATTCTTCTTGTTATCATCGCAACTTCTTCATCTTTATCGACATTTTCCTCATCTTCATCACTTTCACTTTCATGAGGAACAGCTTTAAGTGCTAAACTCTTCTTTGGCTTTCCTTCTTCTTCTCCTCTTTTCAATGTGTACTCATGGGTGATAAGTGACCCGATGAGTTCATTGACTTCGAGTTTCTTGAGGTCTCTAGCTTCAAGAATCGCTGTAACTTTTGATTTCCAACGTTTTGGTAAAGAGTTGAGAATTTTTCTTACTATCTTCACCTTGGAATAAACTTTGCCAAGAGCTATCAAGCTGTTTATGATGTTAGTAAAACGAGTGTGCATACTAGAAATAGATTCATCATTATTCATCTTAAACATTTTATATTCATGAGTAAGAATATAAATTTTTGATTCCTTAACTTGCGAAATTCCTTCATAAGTTACTTCCAAGTTATCCCAAATTTCCTTTTCCGTAGCGCAATTCATTATTCTATTAAACTCATTTCCATTAAGAGCATTATATAATAAATTTATAGCAGTTAAATTTAAAGTACAAAGTCTATCGTCTTCACGATCAAACTCCTCTTCTTCCTTTTTGACCTTTACTCCATCAACCACTTTTGTTGGAATATAAGGTCCATTTACAATACATTTCCAGATTTTTCTACCTTGAGCTTGAAGAAATATTCTCATTCTAACTTTCCAGAATGAGTAATTATCTCCATAAAAGAGTGGAGGCCGACTGCTAGATTGACCTTCACCAAATGAAGCTGCAATGTTAGCCATAAGATCTTAACTCAAAAGATAGTTAATCTTATAATAGAGCTCTTAGCTCTGATACCAATTGTTGTCCAGATGACTAACACCAGAGGGAGGGTGAATTGAGTTGTATTAAAAAAATAACAATTATAAATCAAATATATAATATAAAATATAAACAAAATATGAAATAACAATAAATATAAAGAGTAAGGGTAAAAGAGAAGCAAATTCAGTATGTTAACGAGGTTCGGCCCCACTGCCTACGTCCTCACCTCAAGCTACCCCTTGAGGATTCCCAAATTCACTATTCAACCTCCTTCAGGTGGAGATAGAAACCTATTACACCTTTGAACAACACCGCTACAAAGGATCCGTGTAGAACACCCTCTACACTTGCAATCACCTTACACGTGGTGATTCAACTATTCCCCGTGTAGAATACTTTCTACACACACAAGGGTTATACACACCATTTTTCTGATACAAAAGCTGATAGTGGGTAGGTTATTAGAAAACACTCCTCAATGAGTGAAATAAGAACAATACAGCCCAAACTATATCTCTCAAAATGAACAAGGATTAATGCTCAATGCTTAGAGAAGAGATAATGAAAGTTTTGAATGAATGTTGTATGCTCTTGGTGTTGTGAATGTGAAACTCTCAAATGATCTATTTATAGGCATATGAGACTTCATATTCAAATTTAAAAAGATTCACATGTCAAAGACAACATCATTCACTTTTTCAAAAAATTCAAATAAAAAATTATTCTTTTTCAATTGTCAAAGACAACATCATTCACTTTTTTAAAAAAAATCAAACCTAATCTTTTACTTTTGGCATATGAAAAAAAGAGCACACTTTCCTTTTTCAAAAAATTCAAACATAATCTTTTACTTTTTGCATATGACAAAAGGAGCACACTTTCCTTTTCAAAAAATTCAAACCTAATCTTTTACTTTTTGTATATGACAAAATGGGCGCACTTTACTTTTCAAAAATTTCAAACAAAATCATCTACCTTTTGTATAAGTCTAAAAAAGCATCAATCACTTTTGAAAATATTCAAATAAAACATGCACATGTGAAAGATGACAATCAATCATCTTTAATATTTTCAAAGTTCAACCCTTTAATCAAGGCATGCACATGCAAAAGATGACAATCAATCATCTTTCAAAATTTTCAAATTTAATTTTCAAAAATATTCATGCACATGTAGAAAATGTATTTTAATGCGTTATGATAAAATATTAATTTTGAGCATTAATCCTAATTTCGAATTTTAAGAGATTTACAACATTACTCTATGATTTTAATGTGAACTTATTTCCTTCTTGCTCATGCTTGATTCTTTGATGTGCTTGATTCTATTGTGTGAACAACTTGACCTTGAAACTCTTTTATTCTTTGAATTCATTTGTTATCATCAAAATCCATGTGTAGATTTATAATCACATGAAACTTGAAACCTTGGGTTCAACAATTGTTAACACAATTCACTCTTGAAGTATGAATAGATCATTACTATAAAATAGTTCTCTGAATTGTTTTCATAGACGAGATAAGATGAATTAAAATAAAAATTAAATAGAATATTATTATAATATTTTTTAACATTATTTTTATTTTGATATTTGAAAAAATTGACTTATTTATTTTATTTTATGTAAAAATTTAAAAAAATTATAATGATTATATTAGATAAAATGAAATGTTTTGAAAAGTATTGTAAAAACAAACAAATGTAATCTCCAAGCAAAATTAGGGTCACCTTTTCTTTTATATTATATTATATGTTGCACTCCCTATTTTATTTTGTGTTGATTGGTATTGCATATCATTCTTTTATTTTATTTCTCAAAAGAAGATTGAAGGTTAACTCAACGAAATAAAATATAAATTAAATGGACAGGTAATATATGATATTTAAAAAATAAGTAATGCTATATATAGTTATGGAGTGAGTAAGTGACGTGCAATTATTTTAAAAAAGAGTATGATCTACTATTAAAAAATTAATTATTTTTATGTGAGTCTCGTATTTATTTATTTTTAAATAATTACATGACGCTCGCACACTCACAACTATAAGTATTATTTATCTTTTAAAATAAAACAAGAGCATCAATGGGTTAACAATCCACTTGGAGCATTCTTATTGGATTATCCAAATGCAAATATTCAATTTGCATAATATGACATGATTTTACATTTGGCTATTTCATTCAAAACTTATTGCCACATTGGATTATTCATTTATTAGTCAAAATATAAATAAAATATTATAAATTTAATTTTTTTAAAAAAATTATATTCTATTATTATTATTTTTATAAATTAAGAGCATATATGAAAATATATTATTATTTTTTATTAAATAATATGGAGAAATAATGAGAATGAGGAGGAATAATAAAGGGAAGAGAGAGAATGTATAAAGATATTATGTTTTATTCATTCGTGAAATAGTAACAATCAAATTTAATTGTAAATCTTAATTTTACTATAACTAAAAAGTCAAAAATTTTAAAATTAAATAATCTAATATAAAGTATTTTTAAATTATATTAACTAAATTTCTTATTAAATTTATATTTACATAATCTAATAAAAAAGCTCTTAAACGCCTTCAAAATTAGTTGGAACTTGGCTTCATGGGCCATGGCTACCACGATAAACATCAATTATTTTGCGGTCTAAAGTGCCCAGCAACCTCTTTTTTAGTTCTACAACTTTTACTAGTCTTTAGGCGATACTCCTGGATCATAGACTCATAGTCACAGCCCTTAGGTGGTCAAACAACTTTCATAATTCTTGTTCATGTTTTAAATATTTTATTAAAATAAAAATATTGATATATACAAAAAAAATTATAAATTGATATAATTTAATATAATACATCAAATTATAACACTTCATATTTATTAGATTTATAAATATATTTTTATAAAATATATTTATAAAAAACTAAGAGTACATTCAAGATATTTTATTATTTATAATGTATTTTTAACACTTATAAGATAATTAATCGTTTCTTTACTTTTTTTTGTTTTTTTTTTTAAAGAAACCTCCTTTATATTACTTATGAATTAACTGTATACAAAGTCTCTTGTATAACTATCTTTTGAACTTCTGGCGGACAACATTCCATCCAGATTTGTTCTTCTATGAAAGAAAAAGAAACTTTAACTAGATGATGTGCAACTTGATTACCTTCCCTGAACACATGCTGCACTGACCACCTTTGTCTGTTTTTTAGCACTCCTTTCATGTCTTCAACCAGCTGCCCATACCATTCCCAGCTCTCCCTCTCACTATTAACAGCCTTTACAACAGTTAAAGCATCCCCTTCAAAAATCACACTCTCAAAATTAAGTTCTGCACAAAACTTCATAGCCCTCCATAAAGCAAGGAGCTCAGCTACAACTGGACTGCAGCAACCCTCTTTCGAACAGCATAGGGATACCAACACTTCTCCCTTTCCATCCCTGATCACAACCCCAGTCCCCACTCTCCCATCTTTAACACTCATTCCAGCATCCTAGTTCACTTTAATGAAATCTCCAACCGGAGCCTTCCATCTACAACCCTTTCTTCCCCCTTCAGGTCTCACCCTTACCTCCTTTCTTACAGTTTGTGCCATCTGGAAATTCTCAAGAGAAACTGCAGCTTGTTCAATTACAGTGCCCGGACCTGTGAATTTCTTCTCAAAGATAAAAGCATTTCTTCTAAACCACACCCCTCTCATCACCACTGCAACCAGCTCGAGATCCACCTTTGCAACCAAGCTCAATAACCTGTTCCATAATTCATAGAAGTGAACCTCATTACTTGGTCATTTCTGAAGAGGGCTCTTCTGTTCAGCCCAAACATCCATAGACCCCCTACAGCTCCATAAGGCATGAGTAACCGTCTCCTCTTCAGTTCCACAAATAGGACAGTATGCATTTTCAATCACTTTCCTTCTCTTCAAATTGTTTCTGGTTGGCAGGCAGTCATTTAAGGCTTTCCAAAGGAAGACTTTGACAACCCCTGGCACATTCAGATTCCACAACTTCCTCCAATCAAACCAACACCCCTCTAATTTTTCCCCTTTCTCCCTTCTTTTCCTACCCATCTCCATATGATAAGCACTTTTAACACTAAATAAACCATCTTTTGTGTAGCCCCAAATCTGTTTGTCAGGCAAACCAGATTTACTTATAGGTAGATACTATCTTGGCTTCATCTTCAGTGAACACCTCCTTTACAAGCTCTTCCTTCCATACCCCTCTTCTACCATCTATTAACTCCTTAACCTTTGCATCACTACTCAAGACAGCAACAGGAGATTGTATACAATGTGTCACTAGTTTTGGAATCCATCTGTCACCCCACACCTTAACATTCTGACCAGTACGTACCCTCCAGACCAGACCTTGCTTCAGTAACTCCAAAGAGCTCCATAGGCTTTTCCAAATCAGAGAAGGTCTATGACCCAAAGTTGCATGCAGGAAATCTGAGTGCCTGAAATACTTGTCTTTTAAAACCATAGCTGACAAGGATTGAGGATTAGTAAAGATTCTCCAACACTGTTTTGCAAGTAGAGCAGTGTTAAAACTTTCAAGTTCACGAAACTCCAACCCCCCTTCAGTTTTTGACAACCCCATTTTAGCCCAACTCTTCCACTAGATCTTCCTTTCATTTTCCTTAAAACCCCACCAGAACTTGGCCATTATTGCAGCTATTTCCTTACAAAGTTTTCTCGGGAGTCTAAAAACATTCATATGGTAATTTGGAATTGCCTGAATGACAGCTTTTAGGAAGACTTCTTTACCAGCAGGGAATAGGAACTTATGCTTCCAGTTGGTCACCCTTTGCCATACCCTGTCCTTTATGCTTCTGAATGAATTGTACTTAGACCTGCCAACAGTAATTGGTAATCCCAGGTACTTTTCACAGCTTGTAATCAATCTGGCCCCCAACTCCTTTAACACACCCTCCTTCACATCTTTCTTTGCATTAGAACTAAAGAACATAGTGGTTTTCTGCTTATTTAAACTTTGTCCCGAGACTTTTTCATATATCTCCAATATGCTCATTATCTTCCTCCACTCACCCCAGCTTGCTTTACCAAAGATGATACAATCATCTGCAAATAGCAGATGAGTTACTCTTGTACCACCTCTTGCCACCATTACCCCTTTTAACTCTCTTTGTTCCTCAGCTGATTGAAGCATAGCACTCAATCCTTCTGCACATAACAGGAATAGAAAGGGGGAAAGTGGATCCCCCTGTCTCAATCCCCTCGTTGGCTTCAAAACCTCACCTGGGCTACCATTTGTCAAGACTGCATATGTCACAGTTGACACACACTCCATGATTAAAGACACCCATTTTTCAGAAAACCCCAACTTTTTCATTACTTCTTTCAGGAAAGACCATTCTACTTTATCATAAGCTTTTGAAATGTCCAATTTAATAGCCATACTTCCCACCCTACCCTTCGGCCTTGTTTGCATAGAATGTAATACCTCATAAGCAGTGATTATATTATCAGTGATCAATCTCTGAGGGACAAAAGCACTCTGATTTCTTGAGATTACATCACCAATAATCATATTTAATCTATTGGCTAGAGTCTTTGCAATGATCTTATACATTACATTGCAAAGACTAATGGGGCGAAAATCACTGACATATTTAGGTTCTTTCAGTTTAGGGATCAAAGCAATGAAAGTATGATTTAAGCCCTTATCCATCCCCCTCCATTCAGAAAATCATTTCTTTACTTAAATATTCAAGTTGGAGAGATTCAAATATATAAAATTTTAAATTGATAATCAAATACTACGAGAAATACAGTATATAATGTTTTTGTATATTTATTTCATATGATAATTTAAAATTGTATATATCATATGTATCTATAAAAAAGAAATAATATTAAAAATTATAAAATATGTAAGTGTTGTATTTAAAAAATAAATAAATATAAAATTTATTTAAAATTTTAATTTATTAATTATAAATCATATATTTTTTTTCAAAAAAAAAAAAAATATAGCATCTATATAACATATCAGTGTCACTAGCATTCCTCTTTGTAGATTTCTACAAATTAAATCGTCTGATTCGTCCACGTGGAAACTTTATATCATTTTGCCTCAGTTGGCCCCGCATCAAGAAGTGGGCTCCACCTAAGTCAACGGTAGGGAACTAATTCACGTTCTACGACAGAGAGCGAAAAACGGAGAAACAAAGACAAAAAGGTCAAAACATATTCACGTCACTGTCGGGGCCCGGGGGGCAGTAACATGACCACTCGTGATGTAGACTGATGGGAGTCTCGCTTGTCCGTACCACAGTACAATCATTCCACCTGTCTGTCTGCCATGTCTTGGTTAGATGTACGCCACGTGTCTGCATGTCTCGCTCTTGCCCTGATGCGGAAGTTGCAACATCCTATTCAAATTCTTTTAGTTATTTTTTTATGGAAATGAAAGTCTAGTACCTCTTATCGGACCCTTTCTTGGATTTTTAATGTATTAGAAATTTTTATTTTTTAAAATAATTTTTAACACCTTTAATAATTTTAAAAAATTAAAAATATATACAACTTCATTAATAATTATTTCTTTAAATATTAAATAATAAAATAATAAAAAATTGATAGGATGGTAATAAGCTTTTTTTTACTTTTTATTTATTTATTTTAACTTTCCCCATTTTTAGCAACTAAAATAGACCGTTAAGTAGTCTTTGTCGTATCTATTATTATTTAATATGAGCATTTTAAAGTTAAGACACGTATTTATTTAAAAAATAATGATTTAAAAGATCTTGATCAGGATAACTATTATATATATATGTGTGTTTTTTAGAGTATTTGTATTGAGTAATTCTACACCACATATATATAATATATTGAAAGATAAAAAGTAAAAACAAATATATAGTATATGATTGTTGAATATAATTTTTCATTTTTTATACCGCACTTCTTTCTCATGGTACAGTTCAATTATTGCTTAAGAAAGATTGGAGGGGTGTATTTTTTTAAATAATGTTAGATATAATCATGAATTATATAAGTATTACTTATTCTTTTTGAAAATTAATAGATCTTGTTATAGACGTGTTTCACAGCTACTTACACATGATCACATGCAACTAAAGAATTAAGTTACTTGGAAGTCTTTGGGAATGCCTAAATCAATAATATAAAAAGTTATATTTTCAATAACAACGAATCATATAACTCTTACGTATTCGGGTTGTCTATATATATAAATAAATGAGACTTCTATTATTATGTGATAACGGGCTTATCTGCTATTCGAAATTCAAGTCATGGGATAGAGAACTTGTCTATACTCAAACGATCGGATAACTTTTTATTTTCCAAATAATTCTCATATAATTATTCTCTCAGTAGTCAAAATTGATTGAGCTACGAGGATAGATCAAGTTTTCAAGAGATCCTAGGTCAGTGGCCCAACTTGTAACTCGGGCCCAGGTAAGCCCAATAGGCCTTGTAATGATATCGAGCTCATTCGAGGCCGAAAATTAAAATTTTCATATAGATTTTATATTTTCTCATTTTTACAAAATAAGTATGTCTATAACTACAAATATTATATCTCGATACATAGATAAATCTCTCTTGCTCAAGGATCTTGAAAGCCAAACATATTTGGTTTTCGATCTATCCACCTATTGATAGATGGATAAAGAAAATTCAACATAAAAAATAACAAAAACTAAATTAGACATATAATACTGAATTCAAGATTATAGCCAAACATTACCCATTGATTATTTTCTCGATTAAAAAATAATCTTCATCGGGGTACCCTATTAGACACTTCTTTTAGAATATAAATAATTTGATGTTGTTATCCTGCATATCATAACATTATATATCATTAAAATGATTTTGCTATATCTTTATTTCATATTCTACAATGTTATTTTAATGAAATAAATATTTTTACATCATTTCATCATATGATATTAAATGATAAGTTCACATGTAAAATATAATAAATAATTTATAATTTTTTAATATCATATTATAAAATAATAAAAGAATAATTAAAATTAAAATAATAAATAACATTACTCAAAATAAAAATATGATATATAACAGTTTTTACTTGAAAATTACTTTATAATTTCTCTCGCATATGATCGGATCATCGGCGTGACAAAATTACCGAGAATGCCCCGCCTCCCACGTTTTCCCTCCAGCGCGAGTGGAAGGCTGCGAATTACGGGTGACGTGTACAACTGCCGCATAGAAAGAGGGCCCGCTCTAAATGGGCTTTACCTGATCACCACGGGTTTCCGTTGGGGAATGAACATTCTTGTCTCAACGTAGCAGGGAGAGACAGAGAGAGAAAAAAGAGAGCGAAAAAGAAAGAGAGAGAAGCCGAGAGACAGAGATAGAGAGAGAGAGAGAGGAAAGTCCGTCTTCCTCTTACCATCCCTTTCTCCTACTCCTCAGACCACGACATCCAAACACGCTCTTGTATGTGTAATTTGTTGTTAGTCAATCATTTTGCTTTTTAATTTTTTAATTCCGATTTGTAAGGCATGCTCGTTTATGCAATGCACGTTCCTGAACAGTTTTTTTTTTTTTTTCAAAATTTCTATTTGCGGGAGTTTCTTTTACGGTTGCGGCAATTGTTTGATTAGGTTATTCATGGGAGGCTTTGTTGTTAGATGGTTGTTTTTTGGGAGGGTGTTTGCTAGTTTTTTGCTTGATCTTTGAATTGCATTACGACTTTTATCGTTGTGGGTTTTCAAAGGTGGTGTTTGATCTAGCTTGCTGATTTTTCTGGGAGATGATTCTGTGATTCGGGATCAGACGATGACTACGCGAAACGCGGAATCGTCTCAGGTATGTATGCTTCGATCTCCTTACGATATTACCATGCCTCTCGTCGATACCAACATCGTTTCCATTTTTGAGGTAAACGTATTGAATTTCATGCATGGACGAGGGATGTGAGTTATGTGATTACGTGCGCGTAGAATTGGAATTCCACATGCGTGTGGGACGTGGGGTGCATTTGCATGAGGAGTTTGGTGGTATAAATTTATTTTCGTTTTGTGGTATAGGGAGATGGCGGCATTCCTCCTCCCCCTCCTCCACCTCCCGGTCCGCCTGATCATCTGTTTTCTCGCGGTGTCAATACGGTACTTGGAATTTTTATTTTTCTGCCCATTTTTTTAATCGCGGATGTTGTCATTGAATGTTGCTATTCGATATTTGTGCTGCTCTAGATCATTTTTGTATGATGCTTGTTTTGTACTTGACCGATGTGAGCATATCAGTAACGTGTAATTACCCTTCATAATTTACCGTGCTCATAATCCATGACTATGCGCCTTTGACCTTTTGGTGCAAGATAGTTCTTTGCTTGTCCCTGTAATTTGTACGTTTAAAAATTCATATGGGTTTTGATCGAAAATTTTGCACCAACATTTACTTGAGAGAAATATACCTAAGAGATTTCATGTTTTGTTTTCTAGTGCATCAAAGATAGCATTTTCTTTGTTCCGAAATGAAGAACCAAAAAATTGAGTAGTGAAGGCATAGAAATTATAGCCTTTTTATTGTTTGACATTCGAATGATCATCCACGGACCATTTTAATTAAAGACTTCGAGACATTTTTGCTCATCATGGTTAACTGAGATGCAAGAGGATGAACATATTTCTTTTGTTTTTTCATACAATTTAAGGTTGGTGGTTATAGTTTCTCCTGGTTCATCCAACTTTACTTTCATAACAATGGGTTATCTGACGCTAAAATGTGTTCTGAAGTATAATTGTCTTGCAGGTTTTCAAGAGCGGGCCACTTTTTATATCATCCAAAGGTGTGTCTTACTTCATTGGTTTACATATATACATATACTCAATAAAAAAGTAGCATGGCATGGACTGTAAACACCTTAGGTGGTATTATACAGAATTTTTGTAAGGTTTCATGAATAACGTTGCTTTTTTCTTCCTCAGAACCTTACGATTTTTTCCAAGTCTGCCATTTTCTTGTTTCATTAACGCTGCCATTATTTCTTCCTTTTTTTTTTTCGTCTCTCTCTTTTTTTTTGGGTTTTTTTGTTTTTTTTGGTGGGGGGGGGGGGGGGGGGGGGGGGGGGGGGGAACTAGGGAGGGTGGGCTACACACAACTTTTTTTAAATGCAATCATTTGTGTGGATTTTTGAACTGAGAATATACCTTACAAAACCTGTATTATCTCCTACAGGAGAAATCCTACTTATCAAAAAGAAGAATGGTTCATTGTGTTGCCTATATTGCCGAACATAGGAAGCATACAAGACATAATATGTATCTAGAAGATTTTCGTTATTTAAATAGGATGACTCTTTCTTACTTATCCAGTTGTTTGACTTAATTAAAGAACAGATGATTTTTTCTTTGCTGAGGATAAGGTTTGCTGCTTCTAAACAGGGTAACTACTGGAATAAAATATCAAGTTCCCTGCAAATTGCAGTTCTCTGTCTCATGTTATTTCAGTGCTGATCTACCTTAAGTGTACAGATTGGTTTTGTTTTTACTTTTCTCAATCCCGCGAGCACGTCAGCATTTTCAATGCTCTTGATCATCTCAATTCAATTATTTCTCTCTCTACACATGTTTCATCAATTCGCATACATATATGTCTTTAATGTTCTAATGTAAAATTATCTTTGTTGCAAGGATTTTGTGCTTGTCTGGAGTTATATAATTATATATATGTTTTTAATGTAGGAATTGGATGGACGTCTTGGAAAAAAAGGTGGTTTATTTTGACACGTACTTCCCTGGTTTTCTTCAGAAGCGATCCAGTAAGTAGTTGTTTAGTTTTCCATATGCTGCAATCTTTGTGAATTCTGTTAAGCAGTTATCTTAAGAAAAGTAAATAAATAACTTACGAAGTGCCACAGGGGTGGCATCAGTTTTTTGTTTTTACCTGTTTTCTAGTATCCTTGATCTAGCACTTATATACCATGATGGTCATTTATTTTCACCCTTTTCACTTAAACCAGAAGTATCTAGTTTCAAATTTTGTCTCCTTTCCATTCACGAGCTTGTGGTGGTTAGAATCTTTCTACTGAAGCATTAATTAGGAGTAGTTGTATCTACTTGAAGCAGCTCCTTAGCTACTGGCTATGGAGCTTGTAGATTGTCCTCACATGTGACCTTTTGTTTGATGAATGAGTGGGACTTTTTTATTGTGTTGGAAGGAATACAGTCAAATTCTACTTGAAAGCAATAACTTGGTGACAGAGACAGATGAGCACCTTTTACATAGTTGCAGTTTACTACCCTTTTCTCTCCTTGGTATTCTGTGTTTCTGTGGTTCCGCTGTCTTTTCGATTAGTTATCTAATTTGACACTTATTGGTTAGACACTGCCGGAAATCTTCTTTCTGTTCTTTGTGGGCATAAAATTTTTGGTTTTGCTACTTTTTGGAGTATGGGGCTTTTTCCATGCACATCATGGCAATGATTTTAAATACCCATTTTGTTGTAGGATGACAAATGCAAAAGAACTGCTTAACAAATTTCAACTTCAAATGACCACCGATGAACAAATATTTGATAATTTGACATATTTATGAAATCAAGGAAAGCAGTAACTGAATTAAATGGACCTACATATGCTCATGTGCATCTTTATTTCTATTTATGTATGTATGGGTTGTGAATTTGTACTTCATTAGTTTTTGGAAGGTTTCAAGTTCCATTGTTTTACTTTTTTCAGAACACTGTTCCTCAAAAGGGGAGTGAAGTGAATTTGACCCTCGGTGGGATTGACCTCAACAATTCAGGCAGGTTGGTTTTATTTATTTATTTTTTATTTTTCAAATTTCCAGTTTTGTGTCTATTCAGTTTTCTGGCTCCCTTCTCACGGTTTTACCCATCTTGGAAATGGAAAACTTCACTTACATTGCATACTTTATTTCAACAATTTATAGTGTGGAGGTCAAAGCAGATAAAAAACTCCTGACTGTGCTCTTTCCTGATGGACGTGATGGACGAGCATTCACACTTAAGGTGCTCCCCCTGGGGTTCTCTTGTATTTAGCTTCTCACTAAAAGGCTTCTCTTGCTTCAATGATTTGCTGTTTCTTAAATTTCTTTGTCTATATCACCTTTTCTTTGCTCGACTTTTGTATCAAACTGCTCAACAACTGGGTCCAATTATGTCTTATCTAAACCATGATATCATCATCTCACTTTCATACTAAAATCAACATGCCCATAAATTTTATTGGCTTTTCTATGTATCGAATTTAAATATGAAGCCATATGGTTGACATTTTAAACAGGATACTATTCTTAATATCATCTTGCTAAAGTAGGAAAGTGGAAAGCTGTTCTCCTCCCAGCCGCCGCCCCCCCCTCCCCCCCCCCCCCCCCCCCCCCCCCCCCAAAAAAAAAAAAATGGGGACAGTTTATGAAATATATTTTCTACTTTTCCTTAAGGATTTGATCTCCATGGGTCAAATCCACATGCTTGACGCAGAGTTTATGTAGAACTCTCATTTGCTGATATCACACATGAAATATTTAGTAGGCATAAACTTTTTATACCATTTAAATGATAATTTATTTTTTGATAAGTATATACATGATAATTGAGGCCAGGCAGAACATAAGAGTCAGTTATTCATGAGTTTATGCTTTATCTTTTTTGTGCTCACAATGTGCTGAAAGCAAGGCATAAATGATTTGGGATGGCCTGGCTTGGATGATCTCAAAACTAATATTTGAATGGATGTGTTTGTGTGGGAAACTCGCCTTGGATGGTTGCCAATATTGGACTAATACTTAATTGAATATGACTAAGATTCAATTCAAAATGATGCTAACTCATTTACCAGAAGAAACACGCTATACACAAATTTCTCTAATCCGTTAACCACTGACTGGGCATAAGCCAACTGATGGTTGGGTGAGGGCTAGGAAAATGTGGCACAAGGCTGCAGGTATTTGTGCAAGTTGAATAAAAAAATTTAAGCATTAAAAATTTGAACACGTCATATTTTGAGTATGAAAAAAGTTCGATTTCAGTTAAGTGGAAGGAAGATCTGTGATTAAAGGGATGGGTTTTAAGGGTTAAAAATTTGTGAGTTATGCAGTGGAGGTTAACATATACAGTAAGACGAAGAAAGAGAAAAAAAAGAGATAGGGGTAAATGCTGGAATCTCACTAAGATGTCCTAGGTGTTTCATTATTTCTGTACTTAATAATGGAAGCATTTTGTAAGTTGAGTGCAAACTTTGCATGGCTCTTCAAGTGACTGTATCTAAAGGCCATTATTAAATGAAGAACCATGAGGCTCATAATCAAGAATCAGAATGAAGAATTTGGGCTTCATTGTTCAACAAGTATTGCCAAAAAATAAGCTCCTTATCATTTGGAACCTTTGGTGGAAACTGCATTTGGCTGCGCAAAATTTCATGAATGCCATCTTCCTCAAGGGAAGCCTATCTTGCTAAAACTAGAGATACAGAAGGAAACTTGAATTGTGCATCTAAGTAGTAGCTCGGGGCATTTTGGATCATTTTATTTGAGTGGGGAAAAAAGATGGAGATGAATTTTAGGACCAAGTCCAAAACCACTGGGCAAAAGCAAGAATAGGGAGGGCTTGTCTGGACTTTTTAACTGAGGTTTTTCTCTGCTCTTGATGTATGCCTGACTTATGGCTTTTATATTGGTATTGCAGGCTGAAACCATGGAGGATTTATATGAGTGGAAGGCTGCACTTGAGAATGCCTTGGTGCAAGCACCAAGTGCTGCTCATGTGATGGGACAAAACGGTATCTTCAGGAATGATCAGAATGATTCAATTGATAATTCTTTGGACCAGTGTATGCTCTTATTGTTGTCATGTTTTACATCTATTGTTAATTTGTGTAAATATAAAAAAAAAAAAAAGTAGCTTCTGAATGAGAGTTATCAAAATCTACTCACTACCTTTGCTTCCATTGAGTCCAATCGTCGTGGTCTCAAGTCTTTAGGTTGAGAATTTGCTATTTGACAACAGGATAAGAAGAGCCCAAAGATAGGAAAGATCTGGTTTGAACATATGGTTTCAAGTTGAAAATCTTTGGGCAGCAGATTAGATCTGCTGCAACTACTACTACAGAAAATACCTTATTTCTATAGTGTTATTGATTCTTTCTGTTTTTTCTCATCCTGTTACTTCTTTATTTGATTCTGCATTGACCTTGTCTTGTAGTGTTTGTCTATGGTTGATTTATGGAGCATGAGGTTCTCAAAAACATTTTATTTCTTTATCTGGGACATTGCTTCTTGAATCGACAGGGCATACCTTTTGAATTTGGAACTTGGATATTGCTTTCTTCTTTTTGCTTACCAGTTTCTTAACAGATTTTATAGTTTCTTTATTTCTTTTTAGTGAAGGATAGACAACCTGCGAAATCTACAGTTATTGGAAAGCCAGTTTTGCTTGCTTTGGAAGATGTTGATGGAGCTCCATCGTTTTTGGAAAAAGCCCTTAGGTTTATAGAAGAGTATGGTGGGTCTTGCTTTTTTCATAATTGTTTAAGATTTTCTTTTATTGGTACTTTAAAACGTGAATTTAGTGAAGTGAATTACTTTCTAGTGAATGTTCCATCTTCTTAATACTATAAATTGTGTTCTTGATTCTTCTATTAGGATTTTTTTTTTCTTTTTAAAATCTTGTGTTGGAGAGAATTTGTAGCGTGCATGCATCATAAGAGCCACCTTAATTGGTGAGTATTTTGCTGCCCCAGTGTATGGATATGCTAGTAGCTGATTTTAGTAATTGGGAAGATTACGACCAATTGGAAGCTTTGACCATTCATCCCATACCCACCCACCTTTTTGACCCTAGTTTTGTATTCAAATTCCCGTAATGTTCTTACGGTTTACCCCCCTTTCTGTTTGTAGATTGTAGTTTTATCCAGAAAAAAGCCGATTTTAATACTTACGCTGTAGTCTATAATGTATATTCATGTGATGTAGGATAGATATCAGTCATTCCAAATCTACTTATTCTTAATGGATGATGGAATACTATGATAAAAGAGGGAATAATTATATGTATGCAATGTGTGAATATTCTCATTTGTTTCCAGGCAGTATATTGATAAGCATTTCATGTTGGGATTTTATGAAACAAAAGTTTAGATGTCAAAATTTTAAACACCATTCACTTAATTAAGTTGCTATAGTGATCTCAGGAGAAATTGGTAGGAAACAAATATAGATGAGTCTCAAATGCCTATTGCAGGCTGATTGGTGGACAATGGAATCGTTGATACATCTTCTAACATTACATTATATACTAGAACCTGTTACTGTATTCTTGTTTCACTGCATTAGTATATTTAGCTTGTAAATAATTTCTTGTTTTTGTTTACCTACCGGCATCTTTGTGCAGGAATCATGCATATATGATTTGATTTTAGAAGGGTAGAGTAATTTATTTTCCACATTGAGCTGGCAATGGCTTGCAACATTTAATAAGTATTGCAGCATATTATATTTTCACCTGCTACATTTAGTGTCACTAGTTTCTTAAAGTTAAAGATCTTTTGGGGTCTTTTGTTAATTTAGCTCATGTAAGTCTGCGGGACCTTTCTCCAGACATATGTTTGTTTGTTACTTTGTTTATATGAATCTTATCAAAGAAATATCAGGAGTCAAAGTAGAAGGGATCTTGCGTCAAGCTGCGTATGTTGATGATGTTGAACATCGAGTTTGGGAATATGAACAAGGTGGGTTTGTCACATATAAGTGTTCTTGACTCACTTTTGTCATACGTTCACGACTAATACAAACTACAAACGAGTAGAATGTGATTTTTGGTCAACATGTCTTGTGGACAAAGTTTTCTTCCAAACTGGGTTGGAGGAAATTCCTTCCCTCCAACCCAGTCTAATTATCTGTAATTTTGAGCCTGAGAGAGGCACCTGTTTTTTTAATAGAATTAATGGCGTTGGTCCACTATTAAATCCTTCTCCTTACATTTAAAAATCCCTCTCCCAGTTAATACAACACAGTAAATCCTATTGAAAATATGTCTCACAATTTTCAAAAGACAGAAGATAATTTAAGAGGTTTGGACGAAATCTTTGTTCATGTCTTACATGCAAGGTATTTTCGATTTCAGATTATGGGTACTTTCTTTTCTAATGGGATGCATAATGCACATGCCATGCTGGTGAATTGGCAATTGTCTACCCAAGCAATGTTGGAATATAATTATAGTAACTAAGGATCTCTGTCTCAACACAAACTATTTTCTAAAAATATTTGCAACGGTTTGTAATGTTGGGTGCTACTGAAAATTATTTGTCAACAGAAAATATTTACATGGTTGACCAAAAACACTCAAAATGAGAGAATGACTTGCACTACACAGTTAACGAAGACAGCACCCTCCATTTTCTCCCTCTTTTATGTCCCATTGTCACCAAAAAGCACCACTTTTGGTCATCAATGGGTTGATGCAGCCCTCCAACCATTTGCCTGAGAGCCATAGCCTCACTAGTGGTGAATCTTGCCACTTTACTCCCTTCACCCTGCCTCCTACCAGATCTCTTTAACTGCCATCATCTCCTAAACATGGGTCTGTTCAGATTAAATGTTGAGACTTTTGTGGGGAATTTATGGAGGTGAATGTGTCGAAATTTAGTGCTTATGGCCCTTTGTGTGTAGAGATCTGGACTTCTGAAATATGTTGCTCATGGTAATGGTTGGAGTGTGGATCTGTTTTGGTACTGCATCATGGGTATGATCATGGGGGTATTGGTATTGCCACAATCTATTTTGGGGGTAGGAGAGGGGTTCAAGAAGCCATTAGTTTTAGGTGCTTTTGAATTTCTGGGTTTTTACATTAATTATTTAAGTGAAACAAAGACATGTAGCTTAATTTTCAAGGTTTCAACCAAACAACCGAGAACAAATTTTTTCCTTGAAGAATTATCTATTTACATTGCAACAACTGAAGCCAACCTTTTTAATTTTTTATCTTTTTAATTTTTAATTTTTTTAAATTCATGCTTATTGAAAATGATCACTTCAATGAATATAAGGACAGTTTTATTAAAAATAAAAACTGAAATTGTTATGAACAATAAAAAAGAGAAAAATCCTCGTTGCCTCCAGAGTACAATTTAGGAAACCAAAGCTGCATGGTAGTTTTGCATTAGAGATTCTTTTTTTTTTTTTTTCCTTTTTGGTTCAATGTTATTTCATCTATGAATGGTTTATTGCTTTAATTTAGGAAAAAATGAGTTTTCACCAGAGGAGGATCCACATGTTGTTGCCGATTGTGTCAAGGTATCTCTTTATGGTCATTGCAGGATTTGTTCGTGTAGGCATGACACACATTAGAAGCTAAACTATTTTTATTTATTGTCTTCCATTCACTTATCCAGTATGTCCTCCGGGAGTTGCCATCATCTCCAGTTCCCGCATCTTGCTGCACTGCACTATTAGAAGCATTTCGTAAGTCTGTTAAATTGTTTGAGTAATATCCTTTTTTTTTTTTTTTTTTTTGCTTTGTTATAATTCATAATAAATATTGTGCTAAAGCATCAGGGAAAAGATTATTTGAAAATGAATTTAGTGCATAATTAAATCATTAGCATAAAAAAGGGGAGGTGGTGAGGACAGCTAGCCTCTTGACAGTCCAATTTTAACCAAGCATTTAGGAGAATTTCTTCCTTTCTTATCACTTTAGGGGCACATAGTCAGTGTTGCTTTAACAAGAGGAGTTTGAAAATGGGATGAGAAACTATCTTGTGTGCAGGATCTGCTTATTTAAACTACATTGTGTTTTTTATCCAGGAAAGTTTTATGCAACGTTGTATTTAAACAAATGAGATGAGAAATTATCCAGGAAAGGTTCATGCAACATTGTGTTTGTCACATTACATTTAGGTGTTCTACCACGTGTTTGGTATTATCATTAAACCTATGTTTTTTCTTACCTATAATCTTTGGACTATTTTACAATGAGTAGGAACTGATCGTGGTGTTAGAGTCAATGCTATGCATGGAGCAATATGTGAAAAATTTCCAGAGCCTAATCGCCGCTTATTGCAGAGGTAGTTGCTACATTACTTATATTGTTATTTCTATATTATTCATAATTATATTAAGGTATCCTTGTATTTATCAAAAAAAAAAAATATTAAGGTATCCTTGTCTATATTTTATTAGACAGATCTCATTTTGGTATAATTTAAATATTCTATATAGATATATGTTTCTTGTTTCTAAACAGAATGGCTTGTTTTTTTTAAATTAAAAGTTTGTCTTTTTCAGTTTCAATGTTCATTGTGATTAGGATTCTTTAGAAATTCGCACATGCACACACACAATTATGAAGACATGCACACTGTCACATATTGATATACTTTTACTTGTCACCTTTATCTCTTCTTTTCTCTTTCCTCCATTCGACAACCATGCAATCAATAGCTTTGCCTTTTGCATTTTTTTGGCACATAGTTGCATTTTCTATATTTTGATTTTTATTTTGCACCCATTCAGAGTACTTGTGATGATGCTAACTGTGGCTTCTCACAAAGCTGAGAATCGAATGAGCACTTCAGCTGTTGCTGCTTGCATGGCACCCTTACTTCTGCGTCCCCTTTTGGCTGGAGACTGTGAAATCCAAAATGATTTTGATGTTGGTGGTGATGGTTCTGTGCAACTTCTGCAAGCAGCTGCTGCAGCTAACCATGCTCAAGCCATTGTTATTACTCTATTAGAGGAGTATGATAACATATTCGGGGTAATTTCTAGTATCTTACTCATTAGCAATTGCCTCTATGATTTACTATAGTTACTTTCTCACAGACTTAACATACCTACCCACCCATTCATATGGATTTTCTTTCATTATCAGTTTTTTACTTACGAATTGTCCTAATGATCTATGAATTCCATCAACGCTCTTTTTCTTGCTTATAGTCTTTTTAAATGTTATTTGAGATTGTTAAAAAATCCATTTGAACTCTTTTCAAAAGAAAGGATCAGTGGAGAAGGACAACCTGTTACCAAACACATTAACTTTGATAGAAATCTTTAATTTTTCTCTTCTTTTTCCCGTTTTTTAACTAGCTTGGATATGCCACCAATGAGGATGAACTTTCTTCTTCTCTTTTAGAACTGCAAAGTATGAATCTTCTCTTGTTCTTTCTTTGTACTTTTAACCTGACAAAGTTTGATCCCAGTACTAGCAAATAGGGGAAGAGCTATGATTTTTTCTTTGGGGAAGACAGACTGATGGAACAAGACACTCAACTTCTATGATATTCAAGATTAATTAACAAAATTCATCATATGGAATACAAGTACACTGCTTATTATTTGCTAAAAACCAACTTGACAAAAAAATGATAAATAAAAGAAATTCCATGACAATGATCATTAATTATATGCACCTATTATGAGACTATATATGCGTTATTTATGATCATGGAATTATCTAACTTGTTTGATTTGAAAATTTAAGGTCTTATTAAAAAAGGAAAAAAGAAAAAGAGAGATGGAAGAAATATAAAAGAATCCATAGAACACAATAGTAAAGCTCCATAAGAAAAAATATATTTGATATTCTTAAAAGTTCTAATTTTGTTTGGGCAAAAGGTTCATTTGACTCCAGTTCTTTCATCTATCTCTTCTCTTGCTCATATTCTTCTTGGGGGGGGGGGGGGGGGGGGGGGGGTTCTCTAAGAAAGTGTTTATATGGTGCAAAGCCTAAAATTTTTTTGCTTGGAAAAAAAAAGCTGTGAATTTTTTGGTTTTGGGGGAGGGAGAGGGGGGGCGCAGCGGGGCCGGGGGGAGAGAACACTGGAAAGTGATAAAAAAAAAAAAGAAAAGTCTACGTTCAGATTTTTTGGGGAGCCTTGCCTTGCTTGGTCCCCCTAGCTCCAACCCTGCTAGTATAAGTTCCAAATGGCATTTTGCAGTGCAATAAAATAGGAAGTGAAAGGCCAGATTGGCTGTCTTAAATCACAAATCAGATAGAAACTTCAATGGGAATTCATTTTTATTTTTTCTTTGTGCTTTTGAGCTCCATGAATTAGTAGTCTGTGTGCAGGAAGAGTCCATGTCTCCTGAAATATACACTGACTCAGAAGAGAGTGGAAGTCGGAGTGAAGAGGCAACTGATGATGATGAGTCCTATGGAGATGATGAACATGGTGATGCAACACAGGAGTCTGATGCGGATGATGATCTTGAAAATGTCTCAAATGAATCCTGCAGCGAGAGTGCCGACTCTAGAGACGATTATTTCTGTGATGCTAAGGCCTGTCTCTATACTTTCTTACATGAGCATCTACATATATTTGTACACTGTGATGATAGTAAAGCTATAATTTATTCCTCGGTGTCCTTAGTGCCAGGACCTGAGAATGAATATTTGTTGCTTTGCACTTCTAGGTTGGATTAAATGGTGCTTCTGCAGTTCTACATATATGCAAGCTTCAAGCTGATGTCTTATGCTACATGATTCGTTTGTGTTTCCCATTTCTGGTTCCTTTGGCCCGTTACTGTTTACTGTAGTATCAGTTCTCATGTCTTGAAGTTCTCCCTTGAAGTTGTATCCAAACCGTGGGATTGAATTCATACTATAACAGATACTCATCCTTTTCTACAGTGTAGATTCTTTCATCCAGAGTTTCTTAATCATAATTCCTGCCATTTTATAGATCAATAATAGTTCTATTTTGGAAATTTCAGTGTCAGTGTGCATCCAGGAAATAAATCCCCCGGTGCAGATTTCTCTTTTTCCTTGTAGACTTCTTTACATTCTTTTTTTAATATATGAATGTCTACAATTTTAGCACAAAGTTTAGAACTTCTTTGAGGAACTTATTTTCATTATTTGAAACAAACCTATGTGCCAGTTACATCACATAAACTCATTGCTAATCTTGCTTCTTTCTAAACCAAAAAAAAAAAAAAACCCTCATCTATCTTGCTTATTTATTCAAGTTAATGATTTCATTACAAGAACTTCTACTAAGTGCGACAGTTGTTGCCATTCCTTCTCCTTACATAAATTATTGTCCTTCCAATTTCTAGTCATGTATCCATGTGCAGTCATATTATATGGTTTATCTGGTTATGCCCTACACAAATCTTTATTTTGATTGATATTTTTGTATTTGTACTAACTAAGGAGCTGGGTTCTGATGGTTTGAAGTTATACTGACCAGTTCAAAACTGCAGGATTCTGGTGCTTCAGATTCGGGTTCCAAGTCCCCTGAAGCAGGTGGTGTTTCTGAAGCCAGTCAGAAGTTGTCATCAACTTCCAATGAAGCTTCACTGCCACAACATCTTGTTCCCAAAATTGGGGATCGTTCAAACCAAAGCAACAATGGTTCAAAAATGCAGGCTATTGAGTCTGCTGATTTACTAGGAGATGTTTCTAAAGAAGCAATTTTGGTTCCTCGTACTGTTCCTGTTCCAACATCATGCTTTAAAGCACCTACAGCCATATCTAGTGTACCTGCACATAGTGCTAGGCGTCAATCAATGTGGAGACGTACCTCTGTGAGTATATGTTTTATGAACTCATGACATGTGCACTAGCTCTAGGTCTTAGTTTCTTAATCATGTTTCTCTATTTACATTTTTTAAAATTAATTAATTATAGCTTTTCAAAGAGAGGCTTTGAATCTTGACATTCATTAATTATGAATTGCTCAGCATTTTGCCTATGTTCCAAACCTGGCAGTTGTTGTAATTGAGTGTTTTTATTATTTTCTTCTTCCTTTTTTCTTTTGGCTTGCATGCAGGGAAGGAAGAACCTTTCCATGGAGTCCATTGATTATTCTGTAGAAGATGAGTAAGTGATGCATCTATCATCTGTGTACAGAAAATTTTTTTTATGTGAATTTTCATAATATATTTCTATAGTGCTTCTTTCATTGTATCTAATATCATCGGTGCCTTATACTACATGCTTGACACTTTAATTGCAGGTGAAGTTAAATTGTTTTTAGTACTTATTTGTACAAGAGATAGACATTTGTTTGAGACACTATTCTTGGCAGGTTAAATACAAGGTCTTTAATTAGTGTGTGCCTGCACATGTGCAAATGCATGTGTTGTGTGTGTGTGTACATGCGTGGGTGAGAGAGAGAGAGAGAGAGAGAGAGAGAGAGAGAGAAGTTTTCCAAATGAGTTTTTCTTTCTTTTTTAGGAAGTAGAAAAGGAAATATAACCACCATGTTTCTTAGAGAATCAACATATATTGAATGTGTCTTAGTATCAAAGGCGAAATATATTTTATTTGTATGCTTGTTGCTCCAGAGATGAAAGAAATGGAAATGTAAAAGATTTAAAATCCTGAACTATAAATGTAAGGTTGTGGCCATTGCCCTTGGAATTAGGATTAAGTGGTTATGACCTATATGTTTTAATCTTGAATCATTAACAGGATTTTTTTACTCAATATAGGAACTTGTTTCTTCTGTTGCCTCCTTTTTTTTTTTTTTTTTTCCCAGTCATGGTGGCTCAATCTCCAACTGTTCAACACTTCTAATTTCCCTTTTCCGTTTGTGTAGAGTTGAAATTCAGAGGCTTGAAGCCTCTAAAACTGAATTGCAAAACAGAATTGCAGAAGAGGTAGATACTTCAAAATTTTCCCTTTTAAGGTATCATTCAATGAAATATTTGGGGAGTTATCATGCAAATCAAACTTTCTCTTCACAGGCTCAAGGAAACACAGTTCTGCAAGCAAGTCTGGAAAGACGAAAGAAGGCCTTGCACGAGCGTCGTCTAGCTCTAGAGCAAGATGTACGTTCAATATTAGAGATACTTTAGTTTCTTTTCCTTTTTTTATATTTGTTTCCTAGAAGAACATATGTATTCTGTAACATGTGAGCTAAATGTTCTGAATGCATTTTTTTTCTTTTTGCTCTTTCTGCCTGTTGGTTTTAATGAATATCATTACATAACTAGATGGTCTCAATAAATTATTGGTAGCTACCAATCTTGATGCGGAAGGCCTAATTGTGACAGTGTTAATTGTACCTTTAGGTTGCAAGACTTCAGGAACTGTTGCAAAAGGAAAGAGACCTGAGGGCAACTCTTGAAGCCAGAACTCAGACTTATCATGGGCATTTACCTGGTTTAGCCAATATTGATGAAAAGGTTTGTCTACCTCACATCTAACTGGTATGCTATAAATAGTTTTGATCAATTTTTAACTTGCACTTCTGCCAAAGACAAAGGCAGAGCTTGAGGAAATTGCTCGGGCAGAGGCAGATATTAACAATTTGAAGCATCATGTTGATGACCTTGAAGCACAGCTTAATCAACATCGTGAACAAAACTATTGTTCTATGCATGCTTTGTACAATCAACCCCAACAAACTCCAAATCATCAAGCAAAACTGTAAGATTTTATTTTACGTAATGGTTGAATCCCTTTTTGTGTTGCCTTCTGCTTGATGGTTGTTAAATAATGTTGCCAATTTTTTTGTGACACACTCGATAGTTAGAAAATTATGTGACTTTACACTAGAGTTTTGTTTTAACAGTTTACGCACCCACATATCTTCCCAGAAACTTTTGTTTGGGAGGAGGAGGGTCATGATCAATCTTTATCCCATAGATGTGTACCCAATACGGATTAGATCGCAGACCTCCAGATCTAAAAAGAGGGAAGACATGACTAACCTACAAGACACCATACTGAATGATATGATTAATATGTATGGTGCCCTTATTAATGTATGGATCATTATACACCATGTGATGATATACAGTCTTTACATGAGGGAAATGATTTCTGTGGATTAATATCAAGCTTATTTTTTTGTTTAGATGAAAACCATATAAATGCTATAAAAACATAATGTGTTAATATTTTGTAATGAATAAGCATTTACAGTACAAGTTTGGGCCAAGTACTATTTTTGGGGAAATTTCATTTTGCACCTCTAAACTACCACCATTTTTTCGAAGTGCACCCCAAATTAACAAAAACCTCAATTTGCACCCTAAACGACCACGGTTTTTAATTTGCACCCTGCATGTTCTAAAATGTCATTTCTTAAAACTTAGAAAGTAATTTAAAACTTTTTTTTTTTTTAAATTAGTATTTATCTCTTTTTTTTTATCACTAATATTTATTTTTGTTATTTATTGTTATTGTTGTCTTGTTATTTTTTATTTATTTATTTCATCATTATATTATTTATTATTATTTCTGGATTATTATATACTATTATTTTTTATTATTTTATTTTTAATATCTTTATTTTTGTAATTGGGGCATTTTAGACAATTTACTCGAAAAATCTAGTGTTCACTGTGCAGTGCAAATTAAAAAAAAAAGGTGGTAGTTTGCTCACTCATATATGTACACAAGGCCTGTGAATGCTTTGAAGAAGATAAAATGGGGGAAGTGTAGTTAGCCTTTGGTAATGTGCTTTATTTTTTGTTTTTTCCCCTCATTATTTTTATTCGTTTAAAATTTGGTACAGAAAAGATAAACAGAAGGATACTGATGGCGCACCAACTGTACTTGTTGAAGGGTCAAGAAATAAGGTAAATCAATTTAGCATTTGAGATAATTCCTTGATAAATAGTCTCAGTTTCGTATATGTAAATAAATCAGGTCAATGATAGAATCTGAGTTATAGATGGGTCTGACTAATGAAGAATCTACAAATTTCTCTCTTATATTCAATCGCCCAACAAATAACGGTCATATGAGTATAATGACATCCATTTACAGTCTTACCAATGAATTTACCAGTAGGCCCCTCTTAGTAGATCAAGCGTTGCTCTAGGACCCAATGAATGTGAATTTCATCTTTTGATGATGCTGGCTGGCTTGTTGGTCATCCGATTTTGCTGGATTGGATTGGAGTTAAATAATCATTTTCTTTTTTGAGGAGTTGTTCTTGCAAGTGTATCCGCAAGTACTTTTTTTCATTTGTGAAGGGATGGCTTGTTAGGTTTGGCACAAATATCGGTGAACAGATGACAAGGCTCCAGTAGTGAAAAGTTAATAGATTTCAAATATACTTTAGAATTTTTATAACAATACCACCATTATAAGAAATACTTTATTTGAGCTCACCCATTTGTTTTCAGATTATTTATCAACTTCAGCTTTGACAGTTTGCTTTCTCCTAGAACTACCTTATATATATATGGGGTTTGAACTTTGAGATTTCAGTTGTCCTCATTAGTCGTTAGAGATGAAAAATAGAAGAAGCTTTGATATGTCAGTGGATTGTCTATGTTGGAAAACTTGTTAATTTTTTTTTGAAGGTCAAGGTGAGAGGCCAGGGTTTACCATTTTGTTGGGATGCCATAACCAGTGCAGAGTAAGGAACGATGGAGCATAGCACCTCAGTGACTCTCCTCATTTTAAACACAAGCTAACACCTTCTCAAGAGAGGAAAGAGGCCCTTTTTACTAAATCCGAACTTGAACATGAATCATACTCTGAGTTTAAAGCCAGCAAGGAATTGATAGATGTGTGCCTTTTCCATTATTTTTTGGAGTCTCACTGCATCTGCTCCATAATTAGTCTGACAGATTTGCTAGCAGTTTAATTTCTGCCACAAACCACGAAGTCCATGGATGTCAGTTGCCACAAATAATTCACCCCAGGTTTCCATAATTTTGGCATTCAATTCACATACCTTTGCTACGTTCCCTACTTTTGACCAAGTATGAGCTGATCCCAAATCTCCTTTGATGATGGTGATGGGTAGTCATGGTATTTTAAGGACATTAGGATAATTTATTCCAAGTTATTAATAATAATGACCATATGACTTATGTTGTTCTGTTGCTGTGGTTGTTGTTGTTGTGATGTTGATGCAGATGCTAACTTCTTTAGAAAATGTGCATGGAGGATTATTACATGCATGATAGCTTTGGAAATTTTATGGAATACGAGCTTCTTAAATTTCTACTCAGGCTCATGAGAGTCTATCTGATTATGCTTTTCAATTGCCAAACTGGTTTTTCAGCTTCATATTCTGTTCTAGCAGGACAGGACTTGATGTATTGATGATAATACTTTTTACCTATGTGCACAGCAGGAAGCAAATCCAACAACTGCTGCACTCTCCAAGTTGACAATGAGGCTTAACTTTCTGAAGGAACGGCGTAGCCAGATAGCAAATGAGCTCCATGTTATGGATAAAGGCCAAGGATCAGGTCAACCTGTCCAAAACCTTGACAAGAATCAAGGATTTGAAGTTCAATCTGTCCCAAATCCAGACACAGATGAAGGATTGGACTATTGTACATTACCTGTCAACCCTCACAGAAAGGTGGGAACTGAAGGCCAATCAATTCAGAAAGGTTCAGAAAATCAGAAGGCCAATCTTTTCTTCCACCCAAGGACAAATTCTAGATGATACCAGGTCTTATACCATCACTCAGTGATTGTTTTGTGCATTTCATGTTACTTTTGTAGTCAACAATCTGATTCATGAAAGTTGTTGGGTAGAATTGACGCAAGGTTAAGTTTGATACCAATATCAAGCTCGAGTCTCTACACGCCCCAAGCCTAATGATGTACAGATCATCCACTTCCATGACGTAAGCTTATATGTAATCATGATTCCTGATTTTTGCTGGATCAAAGACAAAGCATGGGTTTTCTTTTAATGAATCACATCTGTAATCTTGTTGTATCGGTAACTTGAATATCTAATCTTATTGGAGTTGCTTGGTGTAAATGGGCTAAACCTTGGGGAGAAAATCCTAGGTTCAAGCCTCCCATTTTGAAGGGGTTTTCTTTTCGTTGGATGGGGGGATGGATAGTAACAAGGACTTGTGTGTATGGGAGGTGGTGTATTTAACTGTATATATGATTTGCATTTCTTTCTTTTTCTTCTCTACAATAAAATTATTATTATCAAATGATTTGAAAAAGTCATCCTAAACTGTATGGACCGAATCGATATTTATGCATATATTAAAAATCAATATGATTTTAGGTGAATTTCCTTTTTTCTTTTTTATCCTTTTCTTTTCCTTCCAAATCCTAGAAATAAATAATATTTGCAAGTAAATCTGGAATTTACATATAATTTTTTTTTTAAGACCATCTAGCAGGAGCATTACTCTTTTATAATTATGGTCACTATAATTTCCACAACATTGGGTCCTCCCCAAAGTCTCCGGGCAACGAGTGAATTCCACTGCTAGAAAAAAAAATATATATATATATATATTAAAAAACAACATTCAACAAAAAGATAGTCAATTTCATAGTATTCTGAAGTCCTCTACAAGAAAAATTATTAGAATAATAATGAGTGACTAAAATTGCAAATCAACATCTTCGTCCTCCACCTATAGAACTCTTCAAGAACCTATTGCAAATCAGCATCTTCCGTGATTTGACAAACGAAGGCCTCCTGAAAGTGGGAGAGAGAGAAAGTTGTTTTCCTAAGCAATAGGGAGGAGGAAACCATATGCAGCTCGCTTTAGATTCTATGGGACGATGAAATGGACCTCATCTCCATCACGAATTTGGAGCGACAGAACTCAATTTAGAGCGAAATGTTTGACTTCACCTAGGCATAACTTCCATATTGCTGCAAATTTCATAAACCAGACTCTCAAGATTGAAGATATTGTCAACATTAAACTCAGGCCCCAAGCCCAACGGCCTGGCCCAGAACCTCCTGGTAGCTCCAAACCAAAGCGAACGAGGAAGCTCATTGCAACCCAAGGTAGGGGCCCAACAGACAGCACGCATGGGCCCAAGAGGAGGAAGGACACGGCCCACCCCAATGATCCCCCTCTACATCACAAAAGGGCCACCAGGTCAAAGCCCATAGCTGATCAAGAGGCCCATGATGGGCCTAGATCACCCTAGACTATATCAGGGAGCTGGAACCTGATAGAAAGTATTCGGACAGGAGATCGGGCTGCTCGTCGGTAACCAAACATGCCCAGTCATAAGCACCCTAACCAAAGACATGTCTCATTTAAAGCATGTCAGAATACATAAACACTCGACAACGCATCTCTAAGACAACACGGCCTTGACATGGCATTGAACCCTAGGAGTAGAGGTATGGTAGGTTTGACCCAGACACGACGTGGCGTCCCATGATCCCTCTTGATATTAGAGTCCAAGCCAGGTATAAATACCCCAACCCTATCCACGAAAAATGATTGGATATTCTTTCACTTCATTCACTTAAGGACTTTCGACTGACTTTATATCAAATAATTCACGGGCTCCACCAAAGTCCACGCTTTACTTTTCTTACAGGTTCCCAAGCATAGGTCTCATGGAACTACCTAGGTCGTGAAATACGACCTCAACATGACTGATCATTGCCAAGAAGGTAGCACTCAAGAACCTCGAAGACGTGCTCCTTGAGCCACCACGGGCAGCTTTAGGCAAATCAAGCCGCTATTTAAAATGAACCTAATACCTTCCCGATTTAATGGGCAATAGCCTGGAGGGCTACCCACGATGTGTGTTCATAGACCTTGCTGGAGAAGGAAGGCGGCAGCAAAACCAACTGGTTTGAGAGGCATTACCCAACTAGGAATAAACACTTCAAGATGTATAAGATTGAGATGGTAATAGAGCAGTCTCCAAAGAAGGATGTAATACAAATTGGGATGTCGAGGTGGTTGAAGAGAATGTGATGGGAGAGGAGTACGTGGTGAAGAAGGTGGAGGTTGAGGTGGCGGAGGAGATAGTGAATAGCAAGGTGATAAAATTGGTGGACGAGCTTTTCTTGGAATGCAAACCGTAGGGGAACGGAGTTCATGGAGCCTATGAAGGCAAGATAGGGAATAATAACAATTAAAGGGAGTGCTTTGTATTGTACGAACAATTAAGGGATGAAGCTGTTGTAGTGGTGGGGTTGACGATCGATAGGGATCAAGAGAACAAATTACATCTTATGAGAATTAATTGATAATGTGTTTTGTAGTGCAGTACTAAATGTTACATATTGTTGTGCCTAGAGCTGCCTAGAAAATAAACACAAAATAGATTTGCCTACATCTACTGAGCGGAAACACTATATTCAAAACAACTCTCTATCTCAAATGGCACTACACACACTTCTCACTTCACTCTCTCAATGGGATGGTTTATGCTTGAGACATCCTCTCCCTCCACATATGCGCTGGAATGCAATGCTTAACTCATATGGAATCACATGTGAGGAGCATCACCACATGGGCAACACATGGGCACATGAGCACATGGGCAACGTATGGACAACACGTGGAGGGTGGACGGCACACATGGGGTGGACCCTCAACATATATATGCATATATAAACTGTCGCTGGAAATTTAATTGGATTCTTCTTAATTTCTTTCAATTTCTTAGTTCGATCTCTAGCTTAGTTCGTGTTCATTGTTGGGGGAGTAGTCATGGTCAGGAAGTTTTCCAATGTTCTTAATTATGTTTAATTGCTATGATCAAGTGCATGGATGTTAATCGTGTATATATATGGTTATGTATTTGTTGTTGTGCATGCATGCATGCATGTGTTTTGAATATGCTCGTGATCAATGAATTACGATACACAGGATGACATACACGACGAACGTTTGGGGGGAAGAAGATGATCAATCTCATATCTTTTAATGTATTTAAGTTTTGCGCTCTATGATATTTATTGGCGAAATTCATAAAAAAAAAAAGTTTTTTGAATAACATTAAATACTTAATAAATACTTTATGGACACACCTTCACCACTTATTTAGGCTGCGATATTGAGCTGAGCTAAACTCTTTATGAATAGTTGTGAGTTGAGCTGGTGAAGTGAGTTATGTGGGATCCATTTAAGATGAGTCTAGATGTATTTTAATGTTAAAATGAGTTTAGAGATATTTATGAAAAGTTGAAAAAGATTGTAGATCCCACGTATAAATAAGTGTTGAGTTGAAAAAAGTTGTGAATATTACGTGTAAAGAAGTTGTGAGTTGAAATGAATTTAGTAATTTGAAAATTAGGTATTTAGATATTAGATTCGGTTTAAAATTAGACTGAACTGAACTTTTAACAACCAAATTAGCCCTTAAAAGTCAATAATGAACCTCTCCTTCCATCATAAGTATACACTATCTATGAAATCTACATATGAAACCCTAGACTGTCCCCCTCATGACAGTCACACCAATAAAAGAGCAAGGGCATAAAATTGCATTATCAAACTTCTTATAAATCCAAGGCCTTGGACCATGTTTGCAAATTATTACTAGGGAATCTGTATGTAGAGTATCGGGCCTTGGCTCCAGTTGTGTTGTGTGTTGGGTTGGGCCGAGTTTATCCGTTGAATTAATTTATAAATAAAATATAATAAATAATTTTATAATAATTAAATATTATATGAATGATAATTAAAATAAAGATGAATAACATTACAATATCCAAAAATAAATAAATAAACCTAGCTTACATTGTTATTTGCAGACACCTATGGAAAAGTCTTGGAATTGATATTATCGTACTAGACATTTTCCATTGACAATATCAAGTCTTAATTGAATTAGAAAAATTTTAATTGCAAGCATAACTACATATTAATATATGTATCAATATAATATGAAAAATGCTATTTACACACGCAGAAGGGGACACCCCGCGTACACGGGTCCATGTGGATACAAATTAATAAAACGGTGCGTAGCAGTAGCAGTTTTCCTTCATCATTCTCCTTCTTCGTTGCCTTTCCCCCTTTAGAATTTCTCCTTTATCGATTCTCCTTCCCCCTTCAGATGAGCTTAGGGCACAGAACACGGATTGAACGTCCATTTCATCTCCTTCTTCTCTTTTCTAAAATCGGCTTCATCTTCTTCTAATATTTTCCTCATCTATCTCATGATCTCTATTTCCACGATTCCATAGCAGCTTCAATATTTTGATGGACTTACCCAGCAATCGCTTTTGATTTCCTTGGAGAAAAAACGAGTATGAATTTGGTCTTTCGGCCTTGGTTTTACACTGGATTTTGTTACATAAAATACACGCTGGGGCTCGCTTTTTACTTTATCTCATCTTCTTCTCATCTTCTCCGAGCACCCATGAAGACGAACACATGTACTTTTCATCTCCTTCTCATGCCCTAAAGAGCACTACGTGGTCTCATGTGTCTGCTCCCCCTCTCTCTCTCATTTTTTTCTCAAATTTTTTGTGATTTTTGAATTGGATTTAAAGCTCAGAGCTTGGGTTTTTAGTGAGATTTCAAAGGTTCGGCAACATGTTGGAGTTGCAGCCATTTTTTGTGACAAAAAAAAAAAAGAATGAAAAAGTAGTACCGCAGGATAGCAAATGTTGTGGCAAACCAATAAGTTGTAATCGCTTATTTCACCAAAAAAAGAAAAAAAAGTCAGAACAAAGAAACCATTCATTTTCTCAGAAACCAACCAGAGGACAAGAATGAAACGGGGAAAAAAAAAAAAAAAATCTCTCTCTGATCTCTGAGATAGTGCACGTTGTTGCGTGAAATTGCTTTGTGGGACTCGATTCCTTCAACTAATAAGTTGTGGATAGGATCCTCCCTGGCTGGTAAGAAAAATATCAGGACATTAGTTGGGGTTCGATAGCACAACGGCTCATTCTTCCAGGATGGGTATTTCTTTCTGAAATTGATTTTGGTCTCTCTTTCTTTTTCCTTTTTTTTTTTTTTTTTTCTGATATCGGCTGACAACTTGTCAAGCGATTCCCCAAAAGGTACCCCACGGCAGGTACATGTAGCAGAATTGATATAATATTATTAGTTAAAAAGTAGATTTTATTAAAAATAATATTAATTTAAAATTTAAATATGAAAGAATCAGTATTGATATGCAAATTAATTGATAACTTTGATTGTATTAAGTAAAATTCAATTAAATTATCCATCACGCTAAATCATAGATATTGTAATTAAAATGTTAAAATAAGATTTCTGAAATTCAACCTCGGCGTCTTTGTGATTTTGGACGCAAATAAGGGGGAAAGAAGTCAACGAATGGTAAAGACTAAAGAAAAACAAACGAGCATTGTGGTCGAAAGTGGTGACGAAGGTCGCACACGCAAACGGCTATGTAAATTAAAATCAAACATCTTACTGCACGAGAATTGACAAAATGCAGAGAAAAGTATGCAGCCACCGACCTTGACACTCACACCATGATGCAGATGGAGAAAGAGAAATACTTTTGCAGTCGGGAGATGTAGTCGGCGTGTAGTCGACTGTAAAAAAAAATTAATACGGGACCTACATGAAAAAAAAAATTATTTTTATAATTTTTTATAATTCATGTAGGTCCCCTTGAATATAAAAATATTTTTTTATAATTTTTTTTTATTTATTCTGTACAGCCGACTACACGTCGATTGTGTGTGGCGACTGTATGTAGCAAAGCTGATGGAGAAATTAAAACCTCCTCTTGCTTTCATTAGCTAATGATGCTTTTAGTCCAATCCTACTCATTTTCTTTTTACACATAAATTTCTCCAACAACATCATTACCCACCACTATAAACTTATATTTTCAAGCATCTCTTTATGTAAAAAGATATTCTATTTTATTTTTATTTTATACGTTTTAACCCAAAAGGTGTTTTTTTTTTTTAAGGCAAAAAAGGAAATGAAATCGGCAAGTGAACTATTCTAATTAAATAAATATTATTTTAAAGTTTGCAAACACTCATTTTAAAAAACAATAAACAAATATACAATTTGCATAAAATTTATAACATAAAATTAAGACGTCCCACCGACCCCACAAATTATCAATCACATCACATCAGGGGAGGAATGAAATCAATCCATGGAGACGGTTAGGTCCCGGTTTGAACCGGGTCCGTCGTCAAGTTGGACCGAATATTTGATGACCGAAGAATTCACACCCCCCAAACTACAGTGCACGAAAACAATAGATATCACTTTTTCCCTATCATTAAATTAAAATTAAAGGATTATTATTTATAAGTCTCATATACTATATATTTTATATTTTATATTTTTTTAAATTAAATTAATTTTTTTATTTATTATTTATATACTAAATATTTGATAAAAGAAAAAAATAAAAAAAAATAAAAAAAATAATAATATGTGGTCTATGAACTTATATTTAGAATTTTTCTTAAAATTAAAAGAATCATTTTCTTGCATAGCTTTTCTATTTGTATGTCTCACACACCACATAATTTTTTATTTTTTAAATTTTTTTAAAAATTTTATTGAATTCTTTTACTAATTATTCATATACCACACATTTGATAAGAGGAAAAAATTAAAAAAATAATAAAAATAGTGATATGTGGTGTATGAGACTTATAAATAAAATTTTTCTTTCAGTAATAATGGTTGAGTTTTATTATATATAAATAAAGTCGTATATTAATCTGCGTATTAATATTAATTTTTTTATATTTAAAATATAAATTAATATTATTTTTAATAAAATCTATTTTTTAATCAATCATATTAGATTGATATACATGTTAATACATAATTATGCTTTTAATTAGATTGTTTTATAATTATTTTATTATAATATTTTTTTTAATTTTTATATAAAATATAAGAAATCATTTAAATTTTAACTTATACTTAATTTACCTCGTCAAACTTTTGATCTAAACGGTATCCAAGAGTGAAGTGTTTTAAAAAAATAAAAACTAATAATATTGTTAAATAATTAGTTCAGTTTATTTGTTGAGAAAAAAATAATTAGTTTAGTTTATTTTGCAGGCGAGGGGTATCCTAGATTCTCGATCTTTTTCCCTTGTCCGATTTCCTAATCAACGGGTTACGGCTGTTTCTCCTCACCCTTACTCTCACTCCCCCTTGTCTGAAATTTGCTTGTCCAAGAATTTGCCACTGGCATTCTCTCGCCTATACTTTTTAGTTTTCGAAATCCCCACCGTCTTTCTGCTCCGATCGGTTGATATCCTGCATGCTTAACCTCCGGCGCAGTAGGCCACAACACAGCCGTGACCGGCGAATCTATATGTGCGGTGGCGGTTTTGGCGTTTCTTTGATTTGGTTTTTCTGGATGCGTGTTAGGTGCGGGGTAAATGCGTGATACCGGGTTTTTTTTAGGGCTCCCGAGCCTGGTGCTTGTTGCGTGCGTGCTTGCCCCGGTGATCGGGTTTGTAATTCGGCAAAAATGGCTGCTCTCCGTGGCGAGAAAAGAGGAGATCAAGCGGTTGTTAGTACTGGCCGCCGAAGAGGCCAAAAGAGCTGAGCTCGAGGCGTTGGCCGGGTACTGTATAGGTGCCGTTGCCGCATGTGAGGTTCCGATTTCGCCGAGTTATCATCAGTGCGCCGTGTGTTATTCCCCTACCACTACCCGTTGTGCCCGATGCAAGGCCGTCCGATACTGGTACGAGTTTATTTCTTTTTGATGATCTTTTTGACTGGTATGGTAGTTTGGTTTCAGAATCGGTATAGTTGTTCAGTTTAGGGATAATTTTTCAGAATTGGTATAATTATTTCACACATTATCATGTTACTGTATGTTTTTAAACTTTAAGAGCAATTGTTGGTTATCATATGGAATTGCGTACTGGCCAACGAACCCGCATTATGACTATGAATGGCACATGCTAGGAAGAACAGGGAGGTGATCTTCTATGAGCTCCATGAGGCTGTGACACAGCAACTCGTGCTCATTTCAATCACTGCTGAATATTATGGCTGCCGGTTTCAAAATTTTGACAGCGTATGGAATGTATTCTTTGTGATTGGAAAAGTTTGGTATCTTGAACTCCAATGAGTATATCCTTTTATATAAATTGAAGGTTGGCACCTTTTGGGAAATAGATGGTATCATGCTAGTGGAGAAAAGAACACCCAGTACATTCTAATTGCACTATGTGTTCTTTGCAACAACATCGTAGAGAACTATTGTTTCCCCTACCATGTATCATGTATTGACCTAGTTATAAAAAAAGGTTTAGACCACCTTGTTTTGGTTAAGTAAAGTTTTAATTGCTTGCCATTTTCTGTTTATGCACTCGAAATATGTTAAACTGGTATACTTCAAGTTAGTGACATAAGAATTTGAATTGTCATTTGAATTTTGTAGCTCCGGTAAATGCCAGATAATCCACTGGAGACAAGGTCACAAGGAGGGATGTTATCCTCCTGGTACCACTCAGGGGATTATTGATGTGGGAAGCATGGTGACAGTTCAAGATGACCATAAAAGTAGTGGTGGCAGTTTTGAGACTGAAGGTAGGTTTTGCGCGAATCCAAGCGAAAGATTTCCTGGGGAACCTGTTTATTCCAGTCCTGGCTTGTCTCCTGATTCTCCATGTGAGAAGATTGATGATAAGAAATCTGAGTTCCTGCAAGATAGTAAAGGAACTAGTTCTGATTCTGAAACATCAAGTATGTCATTTTCTGGATTTTCTACTTCCACTACCAGTGGCGAAGTATCTGATGATGTTTCCGAGGGTGAGAGCACAGACTCAAATGAGTCCCAGGGATCAGATGTACATCTGTCTGTTAATAATCCCCTCGACATTCATGAGACCATTTCTAGTGTTAAGCACATAAATCAAAGCCAGGCATTGTCGCCAAAGTTTGCTAGTTTAGTCTATTCTGTAGATAGACTTACCAAAGCTAATAAATTAAATCAGACCAAACTCAATCGTAGAGATGGAGAAAGTGGTTGTGCATCAACTAGTTCTTCGGGTTTGGGAAGTAGTTGCATGCTCAAGGATTCAGTTGCTGAACCCCGTACGGTGTCATCTGGTTTAAGGGGGACAACTCACGACTCCATTGGGTCCAAAATTGATACCTCTGATAATTATGTTTTGTCAAATTCTCATGGAGTCGGTGACAACAAATTATCCGACTCTGGGTCTGCCTTAAGTTTTTCATTCAGCTTGTCTGAAACAGCACATTTACATGCACAAGATGCTAAGGTAAAAGGCATTGTATCAGATGATGCTTTTCCCTGTGCTTCGCATATCACTAAGTCTGTTCATGGGGCAGCATTGTCAGAAAATATTTGTGCTGATGTTCCAAACAAAAACTCTGCATCCCTGAATGAAGGGTCTAGTCATACAGATAATGATACTAGCTGTGATTCACATTCGATGAAGTGCATTAAAGTCGAATCTATGTCCTCTTCCTGTTCATATGTTCATCTATCTTCAAACGCTCTTCGAGATTCAATAAGTTCAGATGCTTCAAATGTCATTAACTTGCCATCCTTGCGCTCTGAAAGGTCGAAGCATGACATGAATAACCCTGAAAGTACTTCACATCTTTTGAAGTCCAGAGGAGGCAGATGTTTATCATCCAGTGCTTTTGATGCTCGTGTAGCCTCTAGTGCTCAGGGACATTCAGTTCCTGTGGATAAATCAGGAAAGGTTGATGGTGTTCAGCCTGGTGCTGCTATATCCTCTCATGTTAGGAGTTGTTCTCCGAATGCTAGGAGTGGCTTGAAAACATCTGTACAGGAGGTTGCTGACCAGTTCAGAGGATCTAAATTATCAAAACACTGTGCAGTAGGTGATGGATGTGAGGTTTCTTCAAGATACACGGACAAGGTTTTACTTCAATTGTTGTGTTCTTTGTATCAATAAATTTTAATTTTTGAATGCATTAGAATTTTTTTTATTTTTTATTTTGTTGACTTTGTGTTTTGTTTTTTGTAGGGGATTTTTCCATACAAATTGTTTATCGAGCTCTATAATTGGAATACAATAGAATTTCGTCCTTCTGGTCTTATAAATTGTGGGAACAGGTAATGTAAGTGGTTGTTGTTTATGGGAAGCTTGTACTCGAAATTTGCTCTGGCTCTATGCACAAATATTTTTGCATGCACACAGATACCCTACCATTTGCTAGCGTCAGAAAACGTCTATCGCCTAGTGTCTGTCTTGTTAGTAAGCTGTCGACTGAGTCTCAACTTGCTAGATGGTTTACTTTTGACTTGGTAAATATGTTCTGTCTATGCATAAGATAGCTCCATCTTGTGTTGTGAGATCCTAATGTTATGTGTAGAAGAGGTAATAGCTTCTTTCTCCATTTCTGTATGTCAAGATGGACTAAATTTTGCAGATTTTGTTTTCTTTTCTGCCTTTTCTTTGTGTTGTTATCCTCTTTCTAAAGGAATGCTCTCATACTGCGATAACCCATTTTCCCCTTGCAGCTGTTATGCTAATGCTGTGCTCCAGTGCTTGGCATTCACACCTCCTTTGACTGCTTATTTTCTTCAAGGGCTTCATTTGAAAGCATGTATGTTTATGGTGATAGGCTCCCTTATAAATTCATCAAGTGGTGATTATTTGTGTAAATATCAAACTCGACATTTGTATTGGATCCAAATCTATTTATTATTCATCTCTTATTTTCTATGTCAGGCGTAAAGAAAGAAGGGTGTTTCACCTGTGAGTTTGAAAGTTTAATATTGAAAGCAAGGGAGGGGAATTCTCCACTCTCTCCTATTGGGATACTTGGAAAACTTCAAAATATTGGCAATCCGCTTGGTAATGGGAGGGAAGAGGACGCCCATGAGTTTTTGAGGTGTGCTTTTAAATTTCTGGCCAAAGTAAATGATTTTATGCCTTTGCCACGTTTTTAATGGATCACTTTTAAAGTTAACTGAAGATTTTAAATAACAGGTGTGCTATCGATACAATGCAATCTGTTTGCCTTAAGGAAGCTGGGCTAGATGCATCAGGCCCCTTGGAAGAAGAAACCACTCTAATAAGCCTCACATTTGGCGGTTACCTCCGTTCAAAGGTATTTGTGGTCTTTATGATGATATATGTCCAACCATTGCACTTTATCCATCTTGCAGGTAGAATATTTAGAAGTGTTCGAAATCCGATCTTACTGGCATGCTGTGATAAGCTTTTTCCTCCGAAGTATCAGTAATGTGGATAAATGTGATACTGTTGCCTGTAGATAAAATGCACCAAGTGCCAGGGCAAGTCTGAGCGTCAGGAAAGGATGATGGATCTTACCGTGGGGATTGAAGGGGATATAGAAACCTTGGAAGAGGCCCTTCATCAATTTACAGATACTGAGATTTTGGACGGTGAAAACAAGTATCGATGTAGCAGGTTGGTTTGCATTACAGTTTTATGATTCTCTGGCTATCTTATTTTTGCTTTATGATTTTCAGATCATTCTTATTCTGAAACACATTTAAATCATTTTATTTGTTAACCTCATGGCTTTTGCACTTCAGTGGACATTAGATATTAACTTATTGTATTCCATTTCTTGATCTCATGGCTAAGAATTTTTGCGAAACCTAGTTCAGTTAAAGTGTGCTTAGAATTCAGGTTCTACCCTTTTAAGTAATTTAGTGTCAACCTTCTATTAAATTGTGCCATCTCAGCTGTTTGCTATGAAATAAATTTTCCTGATGATAGTACAACTTCATTACCACAAGGTCAATCCGTAGAGTCATAACTAATACCTCTGTAGCTGTCCATCCAAAATAGATCTGTTCAACCACTTGTAAAACATCTATATAGAAGTGGACGTAAATCTCATACTGTCATTGATTAATGATTATTCCTGGATGATTATGTGCATTCCAGGGATCAGGTTCTATGTAGTTGGGTTGGGAAATCCCTATCATAGGCTATGCTTATACCTTTGCTTCTAGAGGACTATGAAGTTTTGTTTTATTGCTTTTAATATATTAAAATATTCTACCCATTTTTTCCATATAATTTTTATTGTGGGAAAAGGTAGTTGGAAGGGGTGCAGGTGTGCCGGTCTATGAAATTTATTTCCCAATTATAAAATTGCACAATTTTTAGCCTATCGTAGTAGCTTATTTGAAGCAGTATTATTTCTTACCTGCCCTTGGACGATGGCTCAATGATCTATCCTTTGGCATAATTAGTACTCCTTTACAAAATTCTCTATTTTCTTTGGAAATAATGGCTGTATAAGTGATTGTCACTTTTAGTAGTTATCTTTCTTCCTAAATAGGTGTTATCTCTTGTATACACCCTGTATACTTGGGCTATATGCCTATTCGTATTAATATATTATAATCGTTTACCTATAAAAGAAAACTTAGTAGTTATCTACTATCTTTGTTTTAATCAGATGCAAATCTTATGAGAGGGCCAAAAAGAAACTGACAATAACAGAAGCTCCAAATATCCTTACAATAGCATTGAAACGATTCCAGGTAATTCTCAGGGCACTTTCATCATTGATGGCATTTTGCCCATGGCGTTGCAAATTCATATTGTTTTATTAAATAATGATGCTTTTACAGTCAGGTAAATTTGGGAAGCTCAATAAACCAATTCAATTTCCGGAGATACTGGACTTGGCACCCTTTATTAGTGGGACAAGTGATAAGTCACCTATATATAGGCTTTATGGAGTGGTGGTCCATTTAGACGTCATGAATGCATCCTTTTCTGGTCATTATGTGTGCTATGTTAAGAATGTCCAAAACAAGTGGTTCAAGATTGATGACAGCACTGTAAGTTCTCAAATTCCATTAACCTTCATTTCTCTAGCAAGTTTCGTACATGTTGCAGCATTAGAGGGTATCTTGTTTTTGTTTTTCGCATTAGAGGGATCTTGAACAAAGAAATAGATTCCAGAAGCAAAATAGGAAGGTTTCCTGGGGAATTTTAATAATTGGGTTCACTGATAGTTAGGGCACCTTTACAGTTTCTCTTATCTGTAATTATTTGAAAAAATCGTTGCATATGTTTGAGTGTCTGATTGCTGATTCATGAAGGATCTGTTTGATGTTCTAGATCTGGGTAAAAAAGTGCAAGATTGACATATATAATATTCTAACCTTCTGTTTTATCAATATTGTATGCTACATATACATTGAATTTTATTTTGTGAAAAATTCCTGAATTTTGTAACAATCATGTTGACTGTGTAGGTAATGCCCGTGGAACTTGAAGCGGTCTTGACAAAAGGGGCATACATGCTTCTATATGCCAGGTAATAGATTTCAGGAACTGAATTCTTCTTCTCTTATTTAAATTTAAGATTATTTTGTCTTATTGAATTGACCAATGACTAATTTAACTGCCGTATAGGTGCTCACCAAGGGCTCCACGCTTGATAAGAAACAAAATAATATCTTGGGACCCCAGAAATAAAGCCATCCCTTCCTGGATCAGCGGAAAGAATACCATATCCAAATCAAGTGCTGCCCAAAATTTTCGGGTTTCAATTCCTCCAGACAGTTCTGCCAGCTTTGAATCTTTTAACACCAGATCTCTCCAGCTGCAAAGGATACCAGAAGATGACTCATCGAGTGATAGTTCTTCCCTTCTCAGTAACTCTGATGAAGGCTCCTGCAGCACCGATAGTACCCGTGATTCCACCAGTACCGATGAATTATCTGACTTTATATTTGGTGAATCGGGACAGGGTTGGAACAGTCCATCGAGGAGCCCTGATTCGAATACTTCATCATCCTCTTCCGCTCCCTCTCCCTCAAGGCATTCACCCATTTCTTATTCGAAGCCAGATGCTTTGGGTTTCACCGGAACAAGTTGGTCTCAAGCTGAGGGAAGTGTTCCGTTTTTGCATTCTGACACAACCCGACGTTGTAGAAAGTTAGTGACTAGTAGTAGTTGTAGGGAAACTGACTCAAAGAGATTAGGATCTAACCCCATCCACGATGTAAACTCTGGCGTATCTTTTAAAAAATCAACGAGGGAAAGAAGAGATTAAACATTTGGTAATAATATATATGGTTAATGAATGATAAATAACAGTTAAGAGGGTCTGCATGCTATATATTCTCGTCACTCGGTGGCCTGGCCTCGTCTAGCCATTGAACTTAGTGGCTTGGTGGGGAGAAAATAATAAGAATAAAAACCCATCCGAGAATATAGATAAAATGGAAAAATCACGGTGATGGGGTTGATCACCTGCTCAATTTGTAGCTAGCTCGATCCAACACTGGGCTTGGATCAAAACCTATTGGCTGGCTCTCTTTGAGTCTCAATAGCCATTATCATATCATATTTAAATAGAGTTTTACTATATATAAATATAGTCGTGTATTAATCTGTGTATTAATGTTGATTTATTTATATTTAAAATTTAAATTAACATTGTTTTTAATAAAATTTATTTTTTAACTAATTACATTATATTAATGTACAGATTACTATATAATTATATTTATAACTATATTTTTTCATTTAAATGGGTGTATTTATTTAAATGTTTTGATCAATTTGAAAAGTCGATGAAGCATAATAAATAGCATCCGTCTGGTGTTTTGCTTGAGCATGGTTTCTGTAGATTTGATCTAAGTTGCAGCTTTATTCACAAGCCTATACTCACGTACATCCATTATCCATAACCTAGGGTTGGGTTTTGATACTTTTGTCGGCACTATTTCATAAATCATATCCTTATTATCTCATTATTACTTATTTATTTGTTTTTGTGGATTTGAAATTTTTTTTTTTATTATGAAGTATTTTTTAACATTTTTAATCATTAAATTTTTTTTAAATCTTTATTTTCCTTAATAGTTAAGAATTTTTAAAAATATATAATTTGATTAATAGTTACTTTCTTAACTATTAAGAAAAATAAATTTTTTTAAAAAATTAAATAAATAAATAAAATAGTAAAAAAGATTGTAGAAGGGAGGTAAGAATATCATTCTTCTCCATACTATTAACCTCCTGGCTCCATCTTTTCACTGGTAAAAATTGAAGATGCTTTTGTCCCCTGGATAAGCAAGCAAGCGGTCGTCCAATAAGATTGACAGAGATGTATGGAAGGAATAGTGAAACAAGACGGAAGCAAATGAGGACACGACCACGTGGGAGGGGGAAGGAGGACTGGTCCACCCATTACTCAAAATGGGGGCCACGCGCAGGACAACTATCCCATACCCATTTTGGGAAGCTCCACTTGATCTCTTCCAATTGTCATGGTGTCCGGATAAGGGTTGAGAAAATTAAAAAAATAAATAAATAAATAAATAAAATTATTGACGTTTGGAAGGGCCCGTACTACGTCACCGCCGGATAGAGCGTTTGTACTTTGATCACATCAAAACGAACTAGGACAATTGGCGACGTAGACGTAACTATCTTTCGTGATGGACCTGACTTGACCCCACTCCCCCCCTTTATATATTCCATTTTTTATTATTATTTTTTAACATGAGTTTGTATATTTTAGGGTATGCTATCATCTAGTTATACATCAATAATTTGATGTCACGTGGGAGAATGACGAAAGAGCAATTATTTTTTATAAAAAAAATGATAAATAATATATTTATGTAGAATAATAAAAATTAAAATTAAAATAATTGAAAAAACTAGTTTCTGCCAGTATGTCATCGGGTCCCTTCATTTTTATGTATGTGTTATTATTCGGTCCCAAAAATTTTTTTTAATTTAAATGTAATTTAGATAGTGAGATAAGATGAAATGATTTTAAATAAAAAATATATATATTATTTTAAATTTTGAAAAAATTAAATTATGTATTATATTTTGTATAAAATTTAAAAAAAAATTAAAACAATAAAATAAAATAAGAAGAAATACTCTCGATATATAGGACCTTATAGTAACCACTACCAGTTGTGGTTTTCATTGATCCATAGTTTGGATCCCCTCATAATTGTGGATAAGATATATAGAGTCAAGGGATGCCTAGTTTTCTCTCGGATTGACCAAAACAAAAAAGCTTTCAATGAAAACAGCGGTGGGCTAGCGTTACTCCTGGATATGGTGGAAAACAACGTCGATACCAGAAAAGTCAGTCCAATGGGAAGAAACCCCCCCTCTGTTAATGGGGTTCAAAAGTTCACAGCCGCATACAATTTCTTACGACCCATTCAGCATCAGCCCGCCATTATTGATCTCATCATACACAGCCGATGCATGCGTGTCATATATATATATATATGGGACATTAGGCCTTAGGGAGGGTCCCCCGTCCTAGTGCTTACAGACGATGGTATTTAAAGCTATAAACAATCAAAAGTTGAATCCAGCTGCCTTTTGGTTTCTGACTCTCTCTGATTGCAACGTCGAACTTTTCAGGGTTTTGCACTTCACGCCTCCAAGTTCAAAAAAACCGACACATTAATTTGCAATACAAGTTTCATTTGCAAATAATTCATACTAGAAGAATTCGTGCCTTCTTCGTATCTAAGATTCCAAGTTCTAGAAGAAACATGGTTGCTTTTTCACTACTCAATGCATTAACTCGGAAGAAGCATGCATATATAAGTAGGTTTCCCATCCATATATTAACTAACTATAAGCATGAAAAAAGTCATATATACTGTCTGGGCGATGTTGAACAAAGCAGCAAACAAGTGGTGACCAGTAGGGTTAACCCAAATCTCTAGAAATTAAATCCTTTATTACAACTCATCAGTGGTACAAAATTTTTCGGCTAAAAGGCAAAGGATGTTTTCATGTTTTCTCTTTTTTTTTTTTTTAAATCTTTGATTTCAGCATCCGTGTTTGAGGCACTTCTGCAAGCATGATATGTTTCCACTTAGATCAAGTTATTATTGGATGTCTGATCAACTCTGCTCAGATGATAATTTCATTTTAATATGCAAGACTGTCCCTTTTTTTTTTTTTTTTTAGGGGTGTAACGGATTCTATTTTAGATATATTTTATAATCGAATTGGTATATACTGATTTTGAGATTTAAAGAATCGATACCGCATCAATTACACTCTTAAATCAATATTTTCAATTTTACCAATTTTGGTTTGTTTCAATCTATTTTTTTTTTTTATCTATTTTATAATATATATTGTAATATATTATAATATATACTAATACAGTATTAATAACGTATACTATATTTATAATAAATAATGATTTATATAGGATTTTAAAGTTTAATATTATATTAATTAGTAATTTATTATATAATTATATATCAAAATTATATATAATATAAAAAATTAAAATATATATAAACTGGATATAAACTAATTTAAAATAAAAATAAAAATAATATCCAGACCAAACTCGGTACAGTTCACCAGTTCATCTTATTTTATTAACCCCTACTTTTTTGTGTCTAATCAGTAATGTGATATGATTATTTAGCCTAAAACATTATCAATATGGTTGGCAGCTTATGTGCTTAAAACTCAAATACCTTTGAAATTAATTTTAGAATTGCCCATTTCAGGAAACCTTAATGGCACTAATCTCTTCCACCATTTGTTGTGGGGGGTGTGGTGGATTAAATATATGAGTTATGTCAGTATAGGTCAGACTCTGTACTTTTGTGTCAACAAATCCATGATTAACACGTCTTTTCATGCATAGAAATTAAAGTACTGCTACTCCTTATTAATAGCCATTACTAATAGAGAAATGATTTGTGCAGTCGGGAAACGCAGTCGGCGTGCAGTCGGCTGTAAAAAAAAAATTAATACAGGACCTACATGAAAAAAAAAATTATTTTTATAGCTTTTTATAATTCATGCAGGTCCCCCTGAATATAAAATAATTTTTTTATAATTTTTTTTTATTCATTCCGTACAGCCGACTGCACGCCGACTGCGTTTCCCGACTGCGTGTAGCAAAGCCCTTACTAATATATGGATGAAGTTCTGGAAACGTCATTGGTTATATTTACCACAACATTTATCTTCTAAATATATATATATATATATATGCAGCCTCCCAACATATATTAATATATATTTCCTCATTAAAAATACATATTATGGCGTTTACTTAGTAAACATTACAGAAACTCCCAATATTAAGCCAATTCCGACTATTAATATATAAATTCTCATTTATTCTTTTGGGAAGATAAACTATAAGCCTATATATATATATATATTTTTACACACAAACTAATTGTGGGCCTGTCCTCAAATAATATTGTGATTTCTCGGCCATCCGTCCATGCAGGGCATGCTATTAATAATACACGTATATATTCAAGAAAAACAACGTGATGATTACAAGTTGTAATGATGATTACAGATCGCAGTTATCATTTTAAGTTGTAATAACATCTTTCAAAATTTTGAGTATAATAAATTTTACCCCTTAAATTGAAAAGCTGTGTTTATTTTAGAGTAATTCTATTTAAAAAATTTAACACTAATATAATTTAATTTATAATATTTAAATCTTCTTCTCAATAAAGAAGTTTCTACAAGTACATATCAAATAATTTAAAAAAATAATTCAACCTATCCGATACCTCATTGTTTGCATCCAAGAAAATTTTAACCTTAATTCTACTTGATAAGTGAGATAAAAATTTTAAGTTTAAGATGAAATATTAAAATATTATATTTTAATATTATTATTATTTTAAAATTTGAAAAAATTAAATTATTTATTATATTTTGTATAAAAATTTGAAAAAGTTGTAATGATGAAATGAAAATTTTGAGTTTGAGATGAAAATTTTTATTTACCAAACCAAACTTTGAAACATACCCATAAATCCAAGATTTTCCACTTGAGTCAACCGATAGGAGTTCATATACATGCATTCAAATTACGAGTCACAAGGACAAGGACGCACCCTTTATTTGTAAAAAGATAAGCAGTTTGTTAAATAATTTATTGGGTAGATAGAGGCACTAGAAGGGGAAGATGTTTAGAATTAAATCATGAATAAACAATGACATGTATGCTCTCGAATATCTATACATATATATATTGATGTCTGCAGCAGATGTTGCATACTCGAATTGAGTACTTCTACAGTTGTGGAGAATGTAGAACTAAAAACATTTTCATATAACCATGCAAGCACACAAAACGATATGACCTATTTAACCCGTGAAGGATTAGGTTTCATAATTTTCTCTCTAATCTTCAACGCTAGAATAGTAAAAAGCATAGAGAAACAAGACTTTAGGGTTGCATGCACATGTCTATATAATTAAGTAATTAATTAATTGAGAACGAAACTTTAATAAATAAGATAATTTTGATTAAAGTATATTGAACTTTCCAATTAAAATAAAATAAAATCTATCCGAAAATCACGTCACAAAGTGGACGAAGGAATTTTAAATAAAATCCAGGCTAAAAAGGCAATGTCAAAGAAAGAGGCAGCCGCCAAGTTGAGAAAAATCTTGTCGGGCATGCAAAGATGGGGTCCTGAGGTGACTGACTATCTATCCATGGCGTATTTTATACGTTTTGGTGAACTTTATCTTCTTCCTTTTTTTTCCTCCCCAGATTATGGTATTATCTCCCCCAACTTATGGTGATAGCAGTTTTGACACAATTAAACAAACTAAGATTCATATACCTTTTTTTTTTCCCTTTCTTATAGGTTTCCAAGTATCTAAGCACTTATAGAACTACTGTCTTCGTAGCGTGCAACAGCTCAACAATTTAAAGAAAAAAAGTAAAAATTGTGAAGCTGGCTGGCTGGTGGAGACAACTCCAACTTTAGCTTTCAGCAAGTCTTGCCCGGGGCGGGGGGGGGGGGGGGGGGGGGGGGGGGAGAGAGAGAGAGAGAGAAAGGGGAGGGGGTTGAGAAAGAGACAAACCAAAGTACAAGCCCAAACTATATCCGATAGAAAGCAGGATGGAGAAATAAAGTTGCGTCCTCAGCTATCAAGAAGAGAGCTGCTTGGGATATAAAGCAGAAGCAATTAAAACAGATCTCTCTCTCTCTCTCTCTCTCAGTGGCTACTGCACTGAAAAGGGGTACTGGGACGCACACAACCCTAGTCCCCGTTTTCTTCTGCCATTCACTATTTCCAAATCAAGAGAAGCTCTGTATACGTAAGGATAAATCAATCCCATCCGTGTCATCTTTTAATGCAGTGGCGCAGCTGTTGTAGCAGCGACCAGCACCGCGTGGCAGATTATGCTCAGAGGGATCTGTCTCAAACTCCAACGCAATCACCTCCCCCATCAAGACCCCGCAGAAACAGAAGCCCCACACATTAAAGATCAGACCCCGCAGTGACAGAGGCCACACACGTATTAAAGTGCAGTTTATGAGTGAGATTAAATGAAATAATTTTAAATAAAAATTAAAAATTAAATAAATATTATTTTTTAATATTATTATTATTTAAAAATTTTTAATGATGAAGACGGCTAATCTGGAAGAATCGGCCAAGCGAATTCCAGAAGCTTATAAATACCAAAAACTGAGATAAAAATACTGGAGAGATGTGTATATGCCCGAGGAAATAGTTTGAGAGAGAGAGAGAGATGATTGACCCATGACTGTCTTCCACCATTAAAGAATGAAAAGACGAGTTTATGCGTTTATTTTGATATCAGAGATGAAAATTTGAACCCATTTCCTGGTCTTCCATTCTCAGCAAACTAACTACGCACTACAATAACATTAACATCAGGATTAAATGGAAGTTAACCAACGGGGACAAACCGAAAGAACAAAAGAAAACGCGACAAACCCTAAGATCGAGAGAACGTACCCAGATTAACAAAAGAAATATAGCACCAAATAAATATGGTAAACTTATTAGTAAGGTGGTGGCTGAGGCGGTGGTTGTCTACTAGCACTGGGAGCCCAAATGACCTCAGAGGGCAAGTGACAGCTGTACATGGAAACCCCACACGATTCCTCCGGCGCGTGCCCACTTTCTCCGCCACCCGAAACTCCCGGCGAGTGCCCGTCACCGGCCCCTCCTGACACCGAATTTCCAGCATCGTCATCGACCGGAAGCCGGTTATACGAAGGGTTGTTGAACGACGCTGCGATGACGTAGACGACCCCAGCTGAAACGAGGGCTCCGGCGACCAATCCACCAACGACCTGGCCCTGCGGACCAGCCAGCGAGATTGTGAAGCCGTTAGGGACGGGGAACGACATCATACAGGGAAGGAACGTAGCGGAGATCGAGAGGATGTCGAAGCGACCATGGAAAGTGACGGTTGCTCCGGGAGTAGTTGAGGGTTGACGTAAGGTGACATTGGCGACGGTTCCGGATCCGGTGAGGACACAGAGCCCCATGTTCTTCCGTCGACAGAAGCGGGATATGGCTTCAACGACATCGCTTCCACCGGGGACCTCGAGAATGTAGGGAGTCATGACAGGTTCAGGCTGCCGGGCAATGAAGACCGGGGGTTTGGGCTTATTTTTGGAGCCGGGCGGCCGGCCCCTTGGCCGCCTGACCACTTCGATGCTGGCTCCGTCGCCGGTATTCGGTTTGGAGGAGGTTTGCGACTTGTGGGCTTGAGCTTGATCTTGGGGAGTGGCGGTGATAGGGCCGCTGCTACGGCTGTCGTCGTCTTCGGAGGTCTGTTGCTGGCATTCGCGCGGGGTGGCGGCGGAGACGTGTTGGAAGGGATGAGAAAATGGGAAGTTATGCTGCTGTTGCTGTTGTTGTGGGTGTGGATATTGTTGTTGGTGGTGAAGCTTTGAGAACATGCTGCTGGGAGTAGTTTCAGTCTTAGCTTCTATATATTCACCTTTCATAGTACCGTTGGAAGTAGTTTTTCTCTCCTTCTCTTCGTACATCAATTTTATCAGAACCAAAGGCCTCTATGATTGGAAGGATATTCGCATGAGAGAAACAAGAAGCTGTTGGTCTGGGAGCTGAGACGGGATGGGGCAGAGAGAGAGAGAGGGTGCAAAGAAGATGAATGGGTGGGTTTGGATTTGCTTGTAGCAATAAAATGGGATGAGAGAGAGAGAGCCTTTAAAGAGAGGGGTTGGGAGAGATCGAGAAGGCTTCAAAACCAAGTAACAGATGGCGCCGCTGGTTGGATCTAAACTAGGTTGGGAGTCCTGCTTCTTTTTTTTTTTTTTTCTTTTGCCCTTTTTTCTGTTGTAGTTTGAGAGAGTATATTAGATTAGGGTAGTGTTACACATTTAAAGTAAGATGTAATATTTCGTTACAAGTAAAATAAACTATTTTTTATCATATAATTTTTTTAAAATTAATTTTGTTTTTTAATTTTAAAATTTTAAATTATTTATTATAATTTATATAAAAATTTAAAAAATTATAATAATTATATGAGATGAAATAAGATAATTTGATTTTGTATACTTAAACCAACTCTTAAAAATTAAGATGTATAGCTTGAAATCTTATTCATTTAAGAATATGTTTTATTTATATTAATTGATGTCGAAAGTTTCTATACCAATAATTTGTTAAGTATCACGAATTAAGCAAGCTTTTAAGTAGTTTCTTTAATAATTTGAGTCTACCTAATGCATCTACAATTACTAGTTAATGATAAAAGTTCTATTTGCAAACTATTGACTTCACGTAATTTGATTAGTTAAAAAGGGTTTTAAAGTTAAATTTTTTAACGAATCAAAAATTGCCATGCAAGTAACTCGAAAAGGTATGTCATCCAGTATATAAACAGAATAACTTTAAATGCTAAAAATATAGGTACTGTTTGGCTATAAAATTTCTTATCTCAAACATAAAATTTTCATCTGATCATTAGGATTTTTTTAAATTTTTATATAAAATATAATAAATAATTCAATTTTTTTTTAATTTTTTTAAATTCTAAAATAATAATTATTTTAATATTTAATCTTAAAACTCAAAATTTTAATCTGAAAAATTTCAATGGCAAAGTAGAATTATAATGTGTGTAAGTTTTATACATTTATTTTTAAAAAATTAAGTTTATTATTAAAATAATAGTTTTTCATGTAAACTCTAAATTTATCTATTTTTAAAAAAAATTACATAAAACTTACTCGTATTAAAACATTAAATATTATTTATTATTTGATTAATAATAAAATAAGATATAATACCAAATATATTCCAAATGCTCAATAACTTTTCAAAACTCAGCCTGAGAGAGAGAGAGAGAGAGAGAGAGAGAGAGAGAGAGAGGGAAGGGTTGCTTTTGAGGGCCTTCCAAAACCAATGACTGAGCATTTGATGTTCCTCTTCATGTGTAAGGGGGGATGCATCTTCATGACTTCTCTACCATTGTCTCTAGATCTCCCTCTGCCATTGATCACTCGTGTTGGAGTGAGAGAGACAGAGAGTGAGAGAGAGAGAGAGAGTTTTCCTAACCCTAGTGGTCTGCCACCTCATACATTTCAAAAATTTGTTACGCTCACTTACTTTGACGAGAAATTCGTCACTTTCTTCATGTGCTAAAAAATTTGGCTTTTTAAAAAGATCTGACTTTTTCCAGTCTTTGATGAAAATTGGGTTTAGAGACTTCAAACCTTGTAATCATTTCGCTTGGCTAACACTTCTTCGTCTCTACTTATTATTGTCTTTTTACCATTCAAACCCTAAACTAAAATAATATTGAGACAACATGTTTAAAGTAAATAACAATGTGGCCGGCCCCTAACATATCCCAATTATGAGAGTTTTATATTCATTTGTTATTTATTTTTAAAAAAATTTACAAAAATAATTCATAAATTAACGTTATTTAATAGAATACATTATATTTTACAATCTGACATATTATATCAAATTACATCAGTCTATAGATATATTTTTATAAGATATTTATATAATTAAAATATTTTTTTTTTTGAAAAAATAAAGCATATATGGAGATTGAAAGAAAGAAATTAAAGTCAATCGTAGATAAAAAGCAGTAGTGGGTTATCGTAGGAGTAAAACTTAGAACAGGCATTCTTCTTAACTAATACATGAAAATAACTTACCCAAAAAAAAAAAAAAAATACATGAAAATAACTTCAATTTTATTGTATATATATATAGATATTTTATTTTTTTAATTTAATAATTACAAAAATAACTATTAATAAAGTTGTGTATTTTTCCTAGTAATTAAGAATGTTAAAAATATATTTTTAATAAAATGAAAAAAATGAAACCTTTTTACATTAGTGGTACCACCCGACACTTGTGGCCGACTAGCATAACCATTTGTTATAATCCTATACTCAAGTAGCCCAATTTGGAAGTTTCTCATTTTTTTTTAAGTAGGATCCATTGTAAAAATGCGATTTCTTTTTTTTTTTTAATTTTTAATTTTAAAGAGACTGCATTAAACTTGTGCTTTTATTTTTGGACTTATGCTTTTATTTTTTTCACTAATTTAATTCTCTTCATTAACTTTGAAATGAAATTTTTATTGGGAGTTTATTTTTTCTCCTATTTATATCTTTTAGCCTCCGTTTAGATACAATAAATATTTCATTTCATCTCATCATTACAATAATAATATTAAAAGATAATATTATAATAATATTTTTTTCAACTTTTAACTTTCATCTCAACTCATTTTATTCCAACTCATTATCTAAACGACACCTTATTTACTTTAATATATTGTCTTCTTATCCAGCAAAAAAGAATAATGTTAGATATAATTTTAGAGCGTATAAATCTTGCGCATTTATTTTAAAAAATAATTAGATCCATTATTAAAAAAGTGAATTTTTTTCATATAAATTCTAACTTTACCTTTTTTTATTAAAAAAAAATCAAAACTTATCCATCCTAATATTGTATAAATCATTAACCCGGAGATAAGCTACATTAATTATCCCAATTGCACTGGATCTTCTTCCGTGAGTTATTTACTGTAAACATTTTGTCAAGTTACTGCTTGATCTACAATTCTAATTTGATTAGAGGGAATAAAAAAATAAAAATCTGTCTTTATTCCGATCAAGTTGCTTGTTTTGGTAGTGAAATAAGATAATTAAGATAATATGTAAATAGGAATAAAATAGTTTGACTTAATATGTTTTATGAAATTTGAGAAAATGAGAGAGAAAAAGTTGATTAAAAATATTATAAATTTAAAATATTATTATAATATTATTTTTTTATATTACTTTTATTTTGAGATTTGAAAAAGTTGAATTATTTTTTATATTTTGTTAAATTTGTTTGTAAGTTTGATAAATTTATAATAATTAGATAATAATTAGATAAAAAAAAAACTAAAAATTAAAAATTGTGTTTATAATATTTGAATATTGATATAAGATGAGACGAGATGCAAATAATTTGGTATTCAAAAACTTTGTATAATTTAGATAGATACAAATATAAAATGTCCATCCTATTATATGTAATGTACGGATTAACAAATAATATTTAATATTATGAAACTCACGTGGAGTAAATATATATATATATATATATATATATATATATAAAGAATTCCAGTAGCAATCCGTCACCCACCCCCTCTGATTCCACTTCCACTGATGACCGTTGTTGTAAATTTGTGATATTGCCTTTTACATGTTTGCTTGCAAAAGAGATTAAAGTCTTTACTTGTAGGAATTTAGCAAGATGGAAAGTGCTTGTCAGCCCACCATTATTTTTTTCTGGGCGAGAGGAGAGGTGTGGGCTATTAGTGTAGTAACTCTCATTTCACATGTTTATACGAGTCCCTCTTTATTCCAGAATTTTCGATTTGAGCCACGAATCTGTATCACAATACTTCAAAAATATTCAGCTGGTCTAAAACTCATCTCATGACTCAAATATCATACTTTATTATTACTAATAATTTTAACTTATATCCTGATTCGAACTCCATAACTCAAAGCTATAAAAACTAAAAGTCAGCCCACCATTACAATTTGAGGTCAGCCCACAAACTTATTACAATTTGAGTGTTTTATTATTATTTTTTTCTTTCTTCTTATTATTATTATTTTTATTATTGTAAGATTAAAAATCAGTTATCGGTTGATTTTTATCTATAAAAATTGGAGAAATGAAAAACGAAAAATATTATTATTATTATTATTTAAAAGGAGTGGTTAACGTGAGATTGAGTCGGATGATAAGTCATGAAAAGATGTAAAGGTTGATGGATGGAAGTATTTTATTTTAACAGAGAAGGAATCACTTTGCGTGATTTTAACGTGGCTGTGGGTTTCAGGAAAAGCAAAAGTAAATTTCACACTGCCACTATCAAAAGGGAAATTTTAACAGTCAATTGAGCAAAAATTGGGATTCCATCCTAAATTGGAAACTTTGTGTGGAATAAATTTTGGCTGGTTTAGTTATATAAAACTAAATTATTTCGTACAATTATTATAATTTTTTTAAATTTTTACGTAAAATATAATAAAAATTCAACTTTTTTAAACTTTAAAATAAAGATAATATTAAAAAATTATATTATAGTAATATTTTATTAAACTTTGAATAAAATATTTCATCTTATTTTATCTGAACTGAATAACTAAACGAGACCATCAAGTGCGAGATATGAATCCAATATTTTCCAATTAATCTTAACATTGGATATAATTTTCACTTATATTATAAACTATGCATTATATATATAATGTGCTTTTTAATAACGATAGAATGACTTATAAAACTAATGTTAAAGATTTGACGGATCAAATTAAATCTCCTAACTTTTGGATGACTTGATTTCATAGATATGTGAGAACCTTAACTAAAGTAACTATTTTACTTAATTTGACAGTGTACTAAAAAAGATTCCACAAAATTGTGAATTTTAATGTTAAAAAAAAAAAAAAAAAAAAAAAAAAACCAAACCCAAAACCGTAGTTTTATATTTTTAAGACCAGTTTTATCCAGATTTTGGCCCGGGCTTGAAACCTGGGTCCTGGGCTGAAACTTGCATGAATGGTACTATGCATAGATATGTGAGAACCTTAACTAAAGCAACTATTTTACAGTCGTACCACCATATAAAATATTAATTTTATTAATTTGAACTTAACAAAATTAAATTAGTAGTCCATAAAATTTCACGATATTAATATTTTATCACGTAGTCGTATCCTTAGTTACGGTCCTGCCATCTTTTACCAAATAATACACAATTTATTTATTTATATTAAATAATGTTACTTGTCATTTTTTATATTTATCATCTCTCGTTATCTTACCTTAAGTTGTTAAGTAATTGAAAAACTAGTTATTTTGTTTTAGCCAATCAATCATTGAAGGTCACTTTAGGCACATTGTTGGTTAAAAATATGGTGAATAACATTTTTTTTTATCTAAAAATTATATGTGCAATCATTTTTACAGACTCTTTTATGCACTCTACTGATGTGATTGATTGCGTATTAAAAAAAATTAATGTAGTCAATCATATCAGTAAAGTGCGCAAAGAGTACACAAAAATAACTGTACGTAACATTACTCGGAAAGAGATTAGGGTTATGTCCTTGGGAAGGCTTGGGATGGTAGGCACTGTAGACTTTGGCAGATCTGGGAGATGTGGCAGAGGTGACAATTTGGGCAGTTTTGAAATCTCTTGCTTCGGCAAAGTAGGCAGTTCAAGGTTAGCCACATGAGGGACGACTGGAAACTCAGGTTTCATCAAAGGGGGTATATCAGGTTTTGGTAGAGTTGGGAGGTGAGGAAGAGGGGGTAGTTCCACCTTAGGAAGTTCAGGTTTAGGTAAGTTTGGGATAGTAATAAGAGGCAGCATTTCTGGCTTGTGAAACTCAGGAACCTTCGGCTGTGTTGTGTCGGTATCTATAATAAGGCGCAAGGCGAGAACTCCATTGCCACTTATTAGCATCGCGGCGAAGACCACAATGCACAAGTTCTTGGGAAAATTCATCTATAGAAAGCTATTATGAATTGTCAGTTTCAAAGAAGGTTGAGCTCCTACCAAGAATGTTTTGCATTCCAAGATTTACCTTACTGTTTTACAGAGGCGTGACATATCTCAGATGCGACGATTAAGAGATAAAGGGGCATAAGCAGAGTTGTTGGGAGGGGCTGTCTAATGTTGGTTGAACTGCTCATCCGTAGCGCACATATCAAACCCATAGGTAGAAGAGCTTTGCCATGTGTAAGCATCAAAATCGATGGAAGTATATGTGTTTGAGCTAGCTTTGCTTCTTCACAAGATAATTAGGTTTGCAGTAGCTTGAGGAATGATATCCACACAACACATTTCACAATATATTTCATAACACATGTTTTAAAGTAAGGGTATTTTTGTAAGAGTTTTGTTATGTATAAGCAAAGTCGCGTACTAATCTACGTACCAATATTGATTCCTTCATATTCAAAATTTAAATTAACACTATTTTTAATAAAATCTACTTTTTAACTAATTACATTAGATTAATGCACATATTAGTGCACAATTGTGCTTGTAACTAGATTTTTCCATTGTAAAAAGTGATGTGTTTATCATTTTTCATTTATAAAACATAGTTTTAAACTTTTTTCCAAGTATGAGGTAATTCATACTAACGTGAAGTAATTCAGCAAACATGCTAGGGATGTGAAGGTCTCACAATATTGATCCTAAAAGAAGTTCAGTTTAAAAGAGTTAAATAGTATGACTAAAACCCCTTTTATAGGATCCCCAAGAGCAATTTAAATGATACCTTATGTTGATAAATATAGTTCAGTAAATGATACTTGGACATGTAGCTCAACTAGAATGATAGGTTAGGAAAAAAGTATCACCATAAAAGGGGAGAATGCAATGCGAGGGCGGGGGGGAAGCTTTAACAACATCAGATGCGAGTAACGTAGGAATTGGCCTGAGTAACATATCTCACCCACCTATATGGATTATTAGTTCTAGATTTCTTTGCTATCTGCAAGTATTTCACCTGCATTGGAGACATACCACTAACTGAGCATCTACAAAGGCGCTATCAGAGATCGATATCAGCATATTATACCATAAAACATCTCTATAATAAAACTATCATCCAATTTTTCCAACAATAATTACCTAGTTCAATTCAAGTATTTAATTTTTTTTTTGATAAGTAATAAGAAATTTTATTAATAAGCATATTCCAGGTACACTGGAGGTATACATGTGAATACACATATTTAGGATCTAATAACTGATACAAGAAAATCTTGGAAATTGAGACCATTCAGCTCAAGAGCGATGGCCCACATAAATAAAGTCTTCCAAAAAAACCTCCTAAACTCTTCTATGGAACGTTCTTGATCCTCAAAAAGTCTATCATTTCTTTCACAACAAATACACCAAAGAATACAAAGAGGAGCCATCTTCCATACAGCCACAATCTGTGGTGTCCCCGCAATTCCTCTCCAGCTTGCAATTAATTCTATCATCCTTCCCGGCATGACCCATGCTATATCCATTCTGCTGAAGAAAAAATTCCAGATTTTCCGAGCAAATTCACAATGTAAAAGTAAGTGGTCTACTGTTTCACCATTCTTTCTGCACATACAGCACCATTCAGTTATGATTATGCCTCTTATTCTTAGATTGTCCATAGTAAGAATCTTCCCTAATGCTGCTGTCCATACAAATAATGCATCTTTTTTAGGTGCTTTGCTCCTCCAAATGTTCTTCCAAGGAAAATTGTGTCTTTGCTGCATAGTAATTGTATCATAAAAGGAGCACACAGAAAACTTCCCTTTCCTCGAAGGTTTCCATACTATCTTGTCCTCGCTTGTAGCATCGATAACCGTGTTATACAGCAAGCTGAGAAACTCCACCATCCCGGTAACTTCCCAATCATGTGCATCCCGGATAAGACTTATATTCCACTCCTGTGCACCATTGCTTATTACCCTCAAATCAACCACCATTGCTTCTTTGTCCCGAGCAATTATGAAAATATTAGGATAGACCTCATTTAGAACCGTGTCTCCCACCCACACCTCATTCCAAAAGCTGACCCTCTTACCATTTCCCACACAAAGACAAGTGTTACTAGCAAAGGTACACCATCATTTCCTTATTTACTTCCATAACCCCACCCCATAAGTTCCCCTACTTTCTTTAGAGCACCAACCCCCCCGTTCACTTCCATACTACATATCAATCACTTCTTTTCACAAGGCTCCCATTTCCTTGTTATACCGCCATAACCATTTTCCTAATAATGCCTCATTAAAGGCCCTCACATTCCAGACCCCCAAGCCCCCATCTCTCAACGAAGTACACATCTTATTCCACCCTACTAGATGGAATTTGAGCTCCTCGCCTAAGCCACTCCACAGAAAATCTCGTTGAAGTTTCTCCATTTTTGTTGCTATGCTGGCAAGGAGAGGAAACAGAGACAAGTAATATGTAGGAAGGTTGGATAGTGTGCTCTTGATAAGAGTGGTCCGCCCCCCTTTAGTTAAATACAACATTTTCCACCCGACCAATTTATTCTCTAATTTCTCCAACACCTCCTCCCAAATTACCTTGGCTTTGAAAGTAGCCCCCAATGGGAGGCCAAGATACTTCAATGGCAAAGAGGAGACTCCGCATCCCAAAATGTTGGCCAACTCTCTAATGTTCATCACCTCACCAATCGCAACCATCTCCGTCTTTGCAAGATTAATTTTTAACCCCGATACTGCTTCAAAACACAATAAAATGGCATTCAAAGCTTGTACATGTCCTGCATTTGCCTCACAAAACAGCAATGTGTCGTCTGCGAACAATAGATGTGAAATGTTAATGTTTCCCATTACAAAACCAGCCAGGAAACCCCCCTCCACCGCAGCTGACAGCATTCGACTTAGGGCCTCCATTACGATGACAAATAAAAGGGGTGATAATGGATCACCTTGTCGTAATCCCCGCGAGCTATTAAAGAAGCCCACTGAGTCTCCATTTACTAACACTGAGAAACAAGCTGTTGACACACAATGTCTCATCCACTTCCTCCATCTTGTCCCAAAACCACATCTATTCAACATGTATAACAAGAAGTCTCAGTTGACATGATCATAGGCCTTTTCCATGTCTAATTTGCATAAAATACTTGGCTCTCCTGACTTGATCCTGTAGTCCAAACACTCATTTGCTATAAGGATTGAATCCAGTATTTAACGCCCTATCACAAAAGCATTTTGAGTCTTGGAGATAATTTTATCCATGACTGTGTTCATTCTATTAGCCAGGACTTTAGAGATTATCTCGTAAATGCTTCCCAATAGACTAATAGGCCTGAAATCTTGTACCTCTATAGCACCCTTTATTTTTGGGACTAGTGCGATAAAAGTAGCATTCAAACTCTTCTCGAACTTGCAATATGTGAAAAATTCCTGGAAAACCTGCATTACATCTTCCCTCACCACCTCCCAGCACTTCTGAAAGAAAGCCATAATAAAGCCATCCGGGCCCGATGCTTTGTCTTTATTCATTTTCCTGATTATTATGTGTACCTCTTCCTCTTCAAATGGTCTCTCCAACCAAGTCATACTACTTTGGTCGATGTGCTCAAAATCTAATCCATCTAAAGTAGGTCTTCAATCATGCGGTTCTGATAACAAATGTTCAAAGTGTCCAGCCACATAATTCTTAATTTCAGCTTGGTTTGTAAGTGCACCGCCATCCACGTTTAGGGATTCAATGGTATTGAATCTCCTATGAGAGTTTGCAATGCGATGAAAAAACTTTGTGCACCTATCTCCCTCCCTAAGCCACAAAGTCCTTGACTTTTGTCGCCACGAAATTTCCTCCATAAGAATCACTCTTTCTAAATCAGCAATAACTTGCCCTTTGCGATTGCTCTCATCTCCACCTCCCTCCAAGCTTTGTAACTCTTGAAACAGATTTTTTTTTTTTTTTTTGTAGCATAACATCACCAAATATTTGCTCATTCCATAACTTCAAATCCTTTTTCAACGCTTTCAACTTTCCAGCCAATACATTACTCGGGTTGCCCTGTAAATGATATGAGCTCCACCATTGTCCCACCAACTCCACAAACCCCTCATGTTTTAACTACATATTCTCAAATTTAAAAGGCCTTCTGCCCCCTGGGATCCCTTCACAATCCAGCACAATGGGAAAGTGGTCAGAACAAATCCTAGAGAGCCTTTTCTGAGAGAGATCTAGATAATGTTCCTCCCAAGAAGGAGATATTAAAAATCTATCTATTTTTGACCAGGCTTGATTTGAGGACCAAGTATAATCACCCCACATTAGTGGTACATCCATTAATTCTAGCTCATAAATAATTTCTGAAAATTCCCTCATAGCAAGAGTTTGTCGACCCTCCCCCGATCTTTCGCTAGGAAATCTAGTCACATTAAAATCTCCTCCAATACACCATGGCACCTCCCACCATGAGGCCATGCCTGCAAGTTCATCCCAAAGTATCCGCCGCTTACAATCCAAATTAGGACCATAAACGCCAGCAAAAGCCCATGCAAACCCATCTTCAAAGTTTTTGAACAAGCAACCCACCGAATATTCTCCCACAAACTCATCAATATTCTCCACCACCCTTTTATCTCACATAAATAATACTCCCCACGAGGCCCCTTTCGAAGGTAAGTAGGACCATCCTGCAAATTGGCAGCTCCATAAACTCCTTATGACTCTTCTTGTAATAATCTTCAATTTCGTTTCCTGCAAGCAAATAATGTCCAGCTTCCATTGTCTCAACAAAGATCGTACCCAGAGGCGTTTGTTAACCTTATTCAACCCCCTTACATCCCAGCTCAGAATTTTTGGCTTCATTTAACAACTGACACAGCCCTTCCCTTATTTCTACTACGACTTGTACTCCCCTCATTTCCATCCTTGGCATCATAATTAATAGACCAAGTAAGCCTTCTCAACTCCCTACTTTTTTTTTTATACAGCACCATGTTGATAGTGACTGGCCTCAATGGCTGTTAACAGAGCCTTAAATTGGTCTTCATAGCCTACACACGAGATCTCCACCACACTTTGCATCTCTATCACCTTGTTCAAGACCCAATTATGGGGTAAGGGAGTTATCATACTTATAGGAGAAGGATCCTCAGAGAAATCCTCACCCTCAAATAGAACCATTGAACCTTCCCCCTCCACCTCCCTCCTCTCCTTTTCTTCCACATTTTCCTTCACCCAAGAGGCTTTAACTTCTTCATCTGGAATTTCATCTTTTTCCCCAAGCGTAGGACGTTCTTCACTTGCTATGGGTTCCTCTTCCTCCAACGACATGGTCTGTGTCTGACCCAAGCTTCCCATCGCACTCATCAGCCTTCTAGCAGTTCTCGGCTCACTCATCGGCGTGCTCTGGATCTCCTGCAGTGACATCGGGTTGCACAGAGTCAGATTTGAGATTGTCAGCATTTTCTGTCCCATCGGCGAGGTCAGCTCCTCATCCACAGACGTCGGGTTGCACTCAGAGTCTCCGTCGCTACCCAGAAGGTCTCCCTCTTCCGTAACCACTGCTAAGCTGGCCTCCACCGGACCACTGTCTGCCTCCTCCGAGACCATCGAAAAAATCTGGGTCGACTTTGTCACCCTTTGCTCAAGTATCGGCTCCGATATTGAAGATTTCGGCTTGGCCGAAATATCGGATGTAGCTGGATACCTCCTCCCCCTATCCACCCACTTCTTTCTCGGGCTTGGGCCGAGATCTAGCCCTTTACCCTTCAGCCCAGCCAACAAGTCCTGACCCAACAGCACTTCTGTTTCGTGGCCCATGTCTAAGCCCAAGCCCATGTTTTTTTCTTCCGCCCGTTTGATAAGCCATTCAATTTTTTCCTACATGGCTTTGACTTGTGCCATCAACTCCTGTAACATGCCTTCCTCCCTTTCCATATTAAGACCATCATTTTCTTTGCCATTTCCTACTACACTCTGGGTAGGAGCTAGAAAAACACCTCTCGGCAGACCTAGCCTATCTCTCGGCTTGTCCCCTATTCTGACATTGGAAAGCTGGTTACTAGGCCTCTATTGAAAAGCCTCCCTATACGACCGAGAGGCATAATGCACAGCCTTCTCTGGTGGTGGTAGTACAGCAGGGCTTCTTCCCACCTCCCTCATTACCTCCATCAACATCCTCCATCCCCTACCATCTTTGTCCTCTGGTATACAAACAGAGTTTCTATGGCCACCTCCTCCATATGCCACCACCTCCATGTATCCACCCCTGAAGTTGGAGCATCTCTGTGCAGTATAACCTCTTCCTCTTTCTCGATGTGCAGAATAGAACACCTTCCTCCCACTTTTCAGACAATCCTCCATGGCTTTAATGAACCATCTAACTGTGTTCAGACCCAAACACATCTTCGTTATCACTCTTTTCCCTCTCTCAATAATGAACACTTGCACCCCATCTCTAAAAACCTCAAATTCCTTAGCTTCTATAACCACAAATTTCGAAATCCCTGTCCCACTCAAGATTTAGCAACCTCAAGCTTCACCAGAAGGAAAGTTTTCACTTTTCCTCATGAGAAAACTTTAGGTGTACGGAGAGAATTTTCTCTCTAAAAACTTTTTTCAAGTATTTAATAATCATAACCACCTTCTAACCCAAAGAATGCATGCTTAGATCAGGACCAAATCACAGTACAAAAGCATAACGGTGAAGGATTCAATGGAACATTCAAATGACAGTGGAACAAAGCAATCTTGGTGCACACAGTCCCACAAGGGGATCAATATGCAGGTGCAAAAACCTTGAGTTGTAGTGTCCTGAAAAGCCAACTTACAAAGTTCAAGACAATTACCTGAAGCCTTGAAGCATTATACATTAGTATTGTAAAAGTCATGCCAACGGGCCAGATTCTAATGAGATTCCATAGAAAATGTTAGCTTTGCATGCAGAGTATGCTCAGATCGACCGACAATCTGTTGTGCATTGCACTTATTAGTAAATTCGCACAAGGAGGCATAAAATTTCATTAGAGGGCAAAAGGTAGCAACTATTAAATTTACTAGAAAATTACTTCATAATGCCAGAAAGAATTTGTATGAAATTACCTTCTTTAAACCCCACTCAAATCTCTTATGTGTTTCCTTGAAATCCGCTGTTTGTCCTGTTGCTTCAGGTTCCAACTCAAAACTAGCTCTGAATAAATAACATAAATTGAAAATCAGTGCACATTATACTGGAATACTATGTCTTCTACTCAACTAAATGTGCTTTGTGTTGACTCTTGATTCCGTAAATGATGAACAACCATCTTGTAATTATGACCTTCTTTAAATAGTTTTGCTCATATACTTTATCTAGCCAACAATTGCAAGCTATGTTAATATGTTAAAAAGTCCTGTCAATTTACCTTATCAGACAATAGAAAGATGACATGGAATAATACCTGGTAGTACATTTTGGTAGTGGCATCAGAACCAATATTGTGTTTGCAGTGATACTTGAGGGAAAGTCAGCACGTACTGTTGGAACCTATTATTTGCATATTAAGTCAACCGCCAGAAACAAAATTATAAAAAGCCAGGACGGATAAACGCCCATTGTGACATATGGAAAATGCATCCAATTTGATTACATACAAATAGTTTTTTTGAGCAATTTCAATGGTAGTCATAATAATCAAGAGCAGTATTAACCTTAAGGGCTCCTGCTTTTTCGATCAAAGTGTTAATACGAAAAGGAGGCTTGAACTCCTGAGTCATGCGGTAGCTCATAACAGTGAACTCTGCATCTGGAGGTACCTAATAGAATTAGCATCATGAAGCACCGGATTAGACAACATGAACACATATTTCTCTAACCGATAACCATATCCAAGCTACAATATCTTTCCTTCACTCACCAAGCTCAAAGTTTTCTCTATTGCAAAACTATCTAGACGTACCAACTCATGGAAATTACAATCATCTAATATCACTGCTCCAGACCCAGATGAACTCCCGTAATCTATTACAGAAATCATCAGCACTGAATGCAATAGTGAAAGCAGGATCTATAAGTATTATAAGAACCACATACAGCATTTTTGTGAACATAAATTCACAATGGGAAAAAAAAAAAAAATCATACCTAAGCAAATTATTTACCAGTCAAAAGCTACATGATTACATGGACATATGACATTCAAACTTGATAGTTTACTCGTTGACACATATGAAGAACTTGAGCATTGCAAGCATGAAGGAAAGTTCAAGTTTGAACAATATTATATAAATATAATGGCAGTGTAAGTAAACAGTAAACCAAGAGAAATACCATAGACTGATCTCCTGTCTCTTCCAATGCCCAGGTTGTCATTAAAAGCCAAGCGGATTTCTGGATTGCCAGTGAGATAGCTCTTCATCTGAATTTTCCTGTCTATCACAGAATTCAGTATATATCCCTGTTTAAAAAATTTTAAATTGATTAGAATTGTTCACCAATCTGAGATTATTACTTTATCCCTTTCCCAAAATCCAATTTACAAAAATGGTTTTCATACAATCTGAGTTATCAGAAGTTGGGGGGGGGGGGGGGGGGGGGGGGGTGGCGGCTTGCGTAGTCTATCCAGAAAGGGTGGGATGCACATTTTCTTGAAACAGTTCCCAATAATTATTTCACACCTCTGTACTCATATAGAGCCATTTATTATATCTCACAGAAATATGATTGTTTTGAGCAACGCATCAAAGCCACATAACAACTTAATAAATAATAGAAAAAACGGCCTGATAGTAATATATTGTAAATAGAAAATAAATGGTTAGAAAATCAAAGAAGAATAAGAAAATGAAGATAAAAGATGCATATGTTGTTTGCCTACAGAAAGTTAAAGAAACCATCATGAAAATATAGAGGGACTTGATTATTTATTATTGTATAGTGCTCTTATTAAAAATATATATTTTCTTTAGTGCTCTTATAACACACACATTAAGTGCTCTTACAAAAACATTATTGTGTAGTGCTGATAAACATAGCCAACTTCGCCATTTATAGTTCAGTTATATAAATTTATACCATGAAAAACAGAAAGCCGAATAATCACAAATGTAGAGTCAAATCAAGCCCCTTGTACACACACTTGAGCTAAAGGTGATGCTGATTTTCTCGATTATATCAACAAAGATTTCCTCCCTTGTTTGACCCCCAGGCTCAGTTGCTACAACAGATTTTGTCACAGCAGTTCCTGGCAATCTTTGGGTCCCTTGCTGCACATATCCAACTTCAGCAATCAATAGGATGCGATGCGCAAGAAAACTCTCAAAATTACACCACTTAAGTCCCTTTTATAAGAGAATTTGATTATTCGGATGACATTATACCATAAAAATGGAAGCAGGGCCAAGAGATTGCAAACGTGCAGCACCAACCACAATTGGCTCATTAAAAACGTAAGACTTCAACATTTCGGTGGATGTCGTTTGTACATAACCAAATCCTGGCAGTAATAGACAGTCAAATGCATGTAAGCCAATATATTTGAGAAAGTCAAATCAATAAAATCAATTGGTAATTTTAAGTTGAATGCAGTGTCAAAACTTATTGTGGAATGGGAATCTTAGTACTTCTTGAACAGAAGAAAAACACACATGCATTCCACCAGATCACAGGTTAATATATTTGTCGTACTTCGATGCAAGAAATTCCAAGATGAATATATTTTCTCAAAGCCACTGAAGTATGCATATAATTCAGAAATGCAGCATGAAATGCTTGAACTTACTAAACTTGTACAAGAAGGATAAAGAGATAACAGTGCTTCAACACAAAGCATGGTAGATGACAATTCACTAGCAGGATTAAGTTACTGCATTAGATGAGCCGCCAAAAAGAAAAGGCAGAGCTTTGTATATATACCCAGTAAATATAAGGACCAAGGAATTAGCACAATATGACAGGATACTTACAATGACTTCATCAAGCAACTTGTACACAAGCACAAAGTTTTTTCGCAATGAATTTTCATTAAGAACCCAAGATAATCTTTAATGACATGGGAAATCCTTTCCAAAAGCTCCAAGACAAGAGAAGGTGACACATTAACTCTTGTAGTTGCAACGAAATATAATCCAACAACCTTCACATGAAAGTAGTTTACACCATCCACATTCTAAACAAGTGAAGACCCAAAAATTAAATAAAAATAGCACACTGTATCAGGTAAATGACCAGAGGACATGGTGTGATTAAAATAATCCACAGATCATTCAGAGATACAAGTAAATTCACCAAAAAAATTAGTTTGTGACAAAGTTTCATATTTAAGAATTTCACCAATGGCATCTTAAACTATATATGTTGTAGGTTCTCTCCCACAAAAGGCAGGATTGAAACAAGAAAATGAAGAAAAGAGACCTCAATAATCTTACCAATAATAAAACAATACAACCGCCCACTAAAAAATGTAACGGCCAATGAAAAAGAGTAGTAGCAAAGAAATGGCCAAAGAAGCTTTTGAAAATTAATGCGCTCCCAGGAAAATTCTCCAATACACAACATGTCATCCTTTCAAGACTAAATACAAAGATGGTGGAAAGAAAGCAGACATTTATTTTTGAACTTCCGGTGCAAAAATGAATCTATACGACTAAGAAAAGAAATAGTACGGACTCTCATTCTTCGAATAAATCGGTAATATAATACCTACAAAGACAGGTGGTGCCTCCTGGCTCCTCTTGCCCATCCTCTTTCCAAAACTTCACTTTCCGGAAAAATATTTCAGTACTTCCCTTTTGTACTTCACCTCGTTCTGCAAGATGCCGATTACATATAGTTAAACTTTTGGTTTCGTAAAAAACAATGTTCCTTATAATAAACACAAATTGGAGGCCAGAACTCGTCAATGCATATTCCCCATGGCTACGGGGTTCAACATAAAGCATTGATTTGATCCACAAACGGGCAGAATCTTTTTGTCCCGTCATGTGGCCTTTGATGAGCTAGGTAAAACAGAGTCTAACAATCCTTCCATAAATCAGAAAGTCTAATTGATTTCTCTCTTTCTTATTTCCGCCTAAATGCACAAGGTCGAAACCGATAAGGATTTTTCCGTTCTGACTGATTCAAGATACAAAGGAAGAAAAACAATGACGGAATAGACGAGTTTAACTAAAAAGAAAAATAAAATGAATTGGACATAACCAAAACAGCTATAAATGATCAGCTCTCGTTCTCGTAATGTTCGGACGTACTGATATGCCAAAGAAAGTGTCCGATTTTATGGAGGCAAAAGCAAGCACATCCAACGGAGACACTTGCATTTAAACAAGACTGAGCCACACAGCTTAGATTGAGTTTGAAAGAAATTCAGATAAAGAAGAAAGATCATGCAGCGTAACCACAGAAATGAAAATAAAATTGAGGAAATTATATTTGCAAAGATGGAGAGGCAATGAGAGAGAGGAGGAGGACTGACAGTCGCGAAGAACATTGCTGTCGCCACGCTGCGAGAGCAGAGCACGTAGAACTGCGAGTCGCTCCCGGTTCGTACTGAGTCCAATGCAATTGCTTTCGCCTGTCTTCCCCATCCTCACAACAAATTGATTATATAAAAATAATTTTATATAATTATTATAATTTGATGTGAATTATTAAATTACAACTTTTATAAATTATATAAAAATACATCAGTATGTAATATTATTTTTATGTTACATATTTTGAAACTACTGTTCTAAATGACAGCATTTCATTTGTGATTTTATTATTAGAATTATATTAAAAATAAAATGGTATTTTGTGACAACATAAAAGGAACTCGTAATTCATAGTTTTAAAAAGAGTACGAAATTTACACATTCTAAATAAGACATCTAATAATTTTCCATCTATCTCTACTCTAGTTCCTATAAAAGTAAAATGATCAACTTTACAATTGAACCTGATTTTACTTTCCTTTTTACAGACAGATGTGTTACATAATTTGAATTGGATCTTTTAGACCAACCAATCCCAGCCTGTAGCAAACAACTCAACACCAAAACGCTTGATCTTTGACAGAGAATGTGCCCCCTTCTTCAATGCTGCTTCCCTTCAAATCAAGAGTCCACTTCTCAAATGTACAATTTAGAAAATCATAATACCCTCCATGAATACAGAGCAACTCTTTTCTGAATCTATCTTGTATCCACGGGTATGTAAGCAAGTTCATTAACGAACGGTTGACTGATTCCTGTCACCACATTCAACAACAATTACTCCAATGATCAGCGGTTTCTCCGACTTAGAAACTCTACCGGAATTATAATTCTTCTAATATGAATTCTCTTGTGAGCTTCGCCTTCACGGGCATTAGAATCTCGTCTACTTCATTAGCAATGTTCTAGCAAGTTACCTATCAAAAAGAGTAATGTTCTGCCAAGTTGAATCTAGCTGATTGAAGTCTCAAGTAATATCACATTTTGGAACATGGACAATTTGTATAGGCGTTTCTAACTTTCTAGTTGCAAATTTGATGTTATAGCATACTAAGATTGTGTTATTATATGAAGTGAACCTTCTCACAGTGTCTGCACTGCTGGTCAAAGCTATGGTGGGCTGCATCAGCTTCTGCTTTTAATTTGGCTGCTTTTGCATTCACGACCCACTTACGAAGAAAACTTCTGAAAGAGAGAAATGAACAGAAATGTGAAATTGAGTAAAACGTTCTTTTTTGATAAGTAAGAAAGATTTTATTGATCCACGTAATTAGGCAAAGCCCGAGTACACAGGGAGTATATAAAATAGAGCCTAATTATTGAGTAAAACCTAACACAAAGATAAAATCTAATCTATTGATGAAGCCATAAGTACACTAAAGACAGAATCAAAAGTTGCATAATCAAACCTTGAGTCTGCATCATCTTGCATGCTCATAAGGGCTTGTATTCCACCACAGCTACTGTGACCAATTACTAAAATATTTTCAACCTGGAAACAGTAGATTTGTGATTTCATCGGTAAACGAGCAGAGGGACTGAAACAAGTGCTCAGGCAATTTAAAATGTCAAGAGGGTTCATTTTTTTCCGAGAGTAAAGGTCTTTACTTACTTCAAGAGTATTTACTGCAAACTCAAGAGCAGCATTAGTTTCTGAAGGCCCATTCTGTAAAAAAGATCAAACAAAATGAAATTGTTATGTTTGGCTATGGACAAAATCAATTGGAATATTGTGTTTGCTCAGTACACAACATAAAATTACTTTTTATGGAATACCTCTAGTGGAGGGACAAGATTTGCAACATTCCGAATCATAAAGGCTTCTCCAGGTTGAAACCCAAGGATGTTAGAAGGGCATACCCTAGAGTCTGCACAAGCAATCACCATAAACTGTTTTTGGATATGTCAGCTTAACATATCTACCGAATCTTATTCACAAAAACTTCCAAGGAGCACAGTAAGCAAGTAGGAGACACTTCATATTGTATCAAGAACAATCAACAGAATTGACTCAAGTATGTTTATCACCTTTGGGTATTGAGCTTCAGCAATAGTCTGAAAGTACTCCGATTCCTTTCTATTAAAAGACATAAGTCAGTGAGCTGATATTGGGCAAAGTAATTTTCTCAAAGCTAGGAATGTACTCATATGCATACTAACTAGTTCTCACATATATTTCTGCTTCTTAAAATTAAGAAACCTCTGTTTCATCTCAACAAAGAAGTCCTGGCCTCCATCAATTTCACCCACATCTTTCAAATTATAGCTCATGTGTTCCTGTGCCAATCCAAGGGAGCTGCTTGCAGCCTTAAGTCTCAAGACTTGGCTTCTCCTACAGATAGAGAAGCCAAATATTTTTAAGACAATTTCTATCGAAATTTCAATATTTTTAAGTAATGTTACACACAGACACCTAAGTATTTAAGTAAAGTTGACACATCCTTATATTCTGAGTCAGCAAAAAAAGTAACAGTTGCATTGATGTCTGCAACAAGCAGAGCGCAGCATTCTTTAGCAATAAAAACTAGACATGGCATTCTTTTAGCATTGTCATGAAATCAATATCTTACCACGGACCAGGTCAACTGAAATCATCAGCCAGGTTTTCTTTACATACAAAAATATCGAGGAAAGGCGACCAAGATATAGGAAGACTGTATAAATAAATTTTCTTATCAAATTGATGGGGTTAAACACAGATGATGTGATGATTTGATAAATTAAAATGACTACTTTCACCAATAAAGGAAAGGACAATCAATGAGCTCTGAATCAACAAAATTGATGCATTTAACAGCTGCTAATTGCAGATGAAGTTAGCAGCGACAAAAGACTAATGAAACTGCAAAATTGCATTAATCAACCTTCTGCACAGGCACAACTTCTTCAATCTTTCTTTTTTTTGGAAAATAAACTTGCGTGACAATTAACACAGATATAGTCTCAGCGTTTGAGACCTATGTTCTCATTTTCAGAACCTAACCGAACTTGGATGAAGCATAACAATAATTTTTTATCACCAAAATGTAACAGACATCTTCACCGCTCGTGTGAAATACTAAATTCTGCCACTTTGTCCCAAAAGAGTAAAGGAACCCCGCCACCTAAGAACGTTAATTTGAGCCTGGTACAGCTCGTTTCAGCCAATCGGGATCCATATTTTCTATTTTCCAAACTTCCCATTTTTCTTCGAGATTTTTCACATATTAATCGTAATCAACAATCACAACAGAGAATTTTCTTTTAGGAAGTAAGTACTTACTGGACTGAAGGCAGTGATCTTACTTGGGCCTCCTCATTCTTTGCCAATTTGGTCTGGAAATCAAACAATAGAAGAATACCATAAGACTAATACTTTAATACGGAACAAACAGTAAAATTTTCTTTCAAAAGTAATAGAACACTTTGAAGAAGCAAAGCAGATTATGGGTTAAGAAAAAGATAAAAGAGGAGAGGATAAGTGAGGAAGATCAAGAACTCACGGGGAGTGGATTGAGCCAATGTCTGGAAAACCCAACAAAGGAACAGGTGAAACCAGTAACGGGTGAGCCTCCAGAAATCCAGGAGGAGGAGCTTGGAACTGCCATTCTTGATATGAGCGAACGAGCAAGCAGTACAACCTGTGTTTTTTCCGAGGTTAGAGTCGAGCTTTTACATGATGCGAATAAAAAAACGAACGTTTTTGGTCGTTTAGGTTAAGATTGAAATAACATCATATTACTTACGAATTTAGCAGACCATCTCTGTTGCCTCATTTGCAGTTGGGTCATGGTTGTTGGGTGATACCTTCAAATCATTTGAAGCCATATTTGTACCTATCTATCCTATAAATGTTAAAACTGTTAAATAATATATATATATATATATTTATATTAAGTTCTTTCGTACGTGGGAGTGCAGCTATCATACGTTTATGAGTTCATAGAGAGTAGAGATGCCATACCATCATGAAATGAATGACATACTTATCCAAATAGCAAGGACGGACGACACTCGTGATTATCCTATTGTGTTTGGTCACTATCCTCCTTTACCCACCCGTCCAAGCAAAGACTTGGCTTGGCTTGATCTCTTTCCTATCTCACGAAAGTCACTAAAGATATTGCGGACCAGCGTTGATCTCATTCCAACAATGCCAAAATGCCAGCCTCATAAAATTCTGTCACAGTGATGGTCGATACATCTATTTGACACCCCCAAACACATACTCACCCCTTCATAAATATTTGATCGGTAAAATTTCTTTGATAAAATAAGAGAGTTATGATCTAGTGCACTTTTTCTTTTATTTTTTCACCCTTTTTACTGTTTACTTTATTTCTTTCTTTTTCCTCTCCACATTCTCTTCCTACCCAGATTAGTAACTTACAGTTCGTAAGGAGAAATCTGCTTGGTAAAAAGAAAAAGAAACATGTAAGAAATGGATCAAAGCCCTGTTAACAAAAAGTCATTATCGTCCGTAAGGGAACCATTAATCCGAGCCCGCTTGTTCTTTGAGACGCCTTGGCCCAGTCCAGAATCCGAAGCCCGATTCTCCACCACATCCTTCAAAGCCCGCTTCAAGGCCCCGATCTCATGGTCTCCACCGGTACCACTCCCGGCCCACTGTACGATCACCACGCTCTTCGTCCGCCCACCCACCGTCATCATCTCCGCCCTCACTGCCCTTGCCCGGACCGACTTAATCGCTCGTGCCAAATCCACGTTCAAACCGGGACGGTCTTCGCAGCACAGAGTCGCCTTCACCTTCTTCCCGCCGTCGCAGTAGCTCAGGGTCGCCTCGTCTGACTCTCCCGGTAACGGCCACGGCTCGGGCAAGGCGTCGGCTCCACTACCACACGCGTCGCCGTTGCCTTCCCGACAGGCCACGTCAGCCACTTGCTGCCTCAGCTCCTTCACGCGATGGACCACCTGTGCCAGCAACGATGCCTTATCTGCCTGTAACGCATACAAAAGAGTTCCAAGAATTACATCACTACCCCCGCGTTCCGATCTAAATAACGATTCGGGAACGCAAATTGTTGCGTGGCCACTGGACCAAAAAAAGACTTTGAGAAAGACTGAAGACACAGGATACGACCTTGGTGGTGTGGGGTAGGAGAGAGCGGAGGGTGGAGAGGTGGGCGTTGATTCGCTGCCTGCGTCTCCTTTCCGCGTCCTTGTGGCTCTTACGTGCTTCTTCCGATCTCCTCTCCCCCTTCGACGCCGAGCTCAACATCGAATCACCACCGTCCATCGTATTGACCGTAGGGCTTGGACGTTGTTGACCGGGCTCCGTCTTTCGCTCCAACCAGCTCCTCGACCCGTAGTAGCTCTCAAGAGGAAGCATGTCTCTCTATTCTTTCTCTACAAGCAAAAATCTCGGTGCAAAGAAACGACCTTAAATACAAAAAAAAAAAAAAAAAACACGCACGCACACACGCACACATGCATATACATATATATATATATATATTGATGGAGTTATCCAATGAAAAACTCAGATACCAACACAAAGGAATCCGACGTCGGTTTAAGAGTAACCCGGTGCAGATACAGAGACAGATACAGCGAGCAGAAGAAACAAAAGAGGATGAAGAGAGCGGAGATAGGATAGTCGATCGTCGAGACAACCTGAAAATGCAGGTTCGAGGTTTAACTGTAGTGGTATATTAATAAGACCCCATATATATATATACACATACACTATACATACATATAAATATATATATTATTTATAAAAAGTGAAACGTAAATCGAGAATAATTATTTAATATTAAACGGACCGAATCAAAGGTTAAAGAAAAAAAAGTTTCTTTAATTTGTGGGATCAATGATCGGACCAGTCATTTCAATTTTGTTTGACTATTTATGGGTAATTTGCTCCTGTAAACTGGAGATGTGAACGACAAGTCGACAACACTCTGAGTCTGGACTCTGAACCGACTGTTCCGCTTATGTTCATCATTAATTGTTGGAAAACACTAGATACACAGAAGATTTCATCTACCGAAAATTTTTTAAATGTTTTATTTTTACTTAATGATTAATGATTAAGTAAACATTTTTAAATGAATATATAATTTTTTTTGTCCTTAATTGTTTAACCATCTGATAATGGCTTCATGGGTACGTGACACGTATATTCTTGACGTATTGCTTACTTTGAAATTTATTTCTTTGGTATTTTTTTTTAAATTTGATATTCAGCCATCACTGTCAATAATTTTTTTAATATAAAATAATTATTTTTATTAATCTCATCAATAAAATACATAAAAAATATATAAAAATAATAATATACTACATAACTCTTTTTGTATTTATCTATTTAAAATTTAATATAAATTATATCTCTATAGAAGAAAGGTGATTTAAAGGGAAGGAAAGGACGAGGTAGTGGGAGGCAATGTATAATTAGGAGGGATACAAAACAACAGTAGTGGCAGGTTGGATAGGCAGAGAGGGAGTGGTGGGAGGTGAGTGTGAGCGCTGCTTATTCCATCGACAAATGAAAAAGGGCAGTTGTTTGCTTGCCACTATTGAATACGGCGGCGCAGACAGCTACTATTCTTAGGGAATCAAAAGCGACATCACCCATTAATTTGTCCTTTTCTTTTCACAACATCGTTAAAAAAATTTAAATGAATGGTGTAAAGTATAAATTTATGGGTTACTGTTCTATTATTTTAGTTTATTTTAAGTTTTTTTATTTATTTTATTATTTTTTTAAGTATTTTTTTAACATCTTTAATTATTAAGAAAAAATTAAAAAAATATATAATTTTATTAATATTCACTTTCTTAATCATTAAATAAAATTAAAAATTAAAAAAAAATAAATATAAAAATAGTAATAGATGGGTAGTAAGTGGATTGTAACCCTATGATTATTCTAAATTTATTCTAGCTTGAGGGTCATGTAATATATTAATATAATCCTAGATATATATGAGTCGTATTTGGTCCTGTTCTTGTAGTTTCATAAAGCCAATAACCCATCAAAGCGAGCAAGCAATGTTCTTCTGGATAAAACATTAACCTTGCTCCAAGGTGGAATATATGGTAAGTCATAGAGCAAGATATTACCGTAGGAAGTGAGATCAGCATCTGATTGGCAACTGGGCAAAGTACTGACAACAGGAGCAGATTAGTCCAGAGAGGGTACTACTGCAGAGGGAGGGGAGGGGGACCTCTCAGGGTGTTCGTAGATCATACCTTCCTCCTGGCTATAATCTAAGAAGATGGCATTTCCACACTGCATGCAGTCCTGCAGGTTTAGATTATAGCTCGGCTCATTGCTATGCTTTAGAGTATGCTTGTCTGTTAGTGTGAGTAAAGAAACCTACAAACTTTTACGTCTCTGAATAATTTTTTTGAACAATACTTAATTAAGTTTTTAGGTGTATAAAGCACTCAATCATGTAAATCTAATATTTCTTTATTTAAAAAAAATACTCAAAACTTGCATATTCTAAGACTATAAATATTATTTATCAGTTTTCCTAGACCCCTACCTGATCCCAAGACCCCTACTAAACAGGCAAATAAGCAAAATGATTCAAATTCAAAATGCAAATAGGCAAGATGATGCATTGCTTATAATCAAGACAATTTGAATTTGTATTTTAAACTTTGTTTTCCTTAATTAACTGGCGTAGTTGTAATTCAAACTTTGTAATTGTTAATGTAAACATGACTTAATACAATAGGATTGGTATCAATTAAACCAACCTTCCACAATTTCTTCCAACTCACGGGAGGCTTGAGCTCTTGCCATTAGTAGACCTAGAGATGATACCAGTCATTCTCTCTCTCTTACTACTTTTAGGAGGAATAAGAGCGAAACCTACCCAGAACCAAAAAGTAGGGGTGGGCAGCGAGGGCCCACATCCCACTATCCCTCCTCCGTCTGCCCACCCCCGCCTCTCGGGGAAGGGGGCAGGTTCAAAAACCCTTCCCCTACATGGTGCCTTTGTAGCACCCATAAAAAAAATAAAAAAAATAAAAATAAAAAAAGAGAGAGAATCACAAGGATAATTAAAAGCAAAAAAGAAGCCAAAAATATTATTGCTCTCTTTTTTGTATCAAGTGAAACTGAGTGTTATATTATAATAATTTGAATAAATTTAAATGCTAACTCTAATTAGTATGTGTTTTGTAATACTAATAGGGAAAGTCGAGCAATATGTACAATGGCAAGCTTCTAGAAATAGCGCAAAACCAAGGCTTTAGTGGGGTGGTAATGATGACCATGGAATGACAGAATAATATTTTTCTTCTCATTATCTCTCGGTTATTTTGAAAGCCTTTCCATAATATTACTATCAAATTGCATTTGATTTGGAGGAATAGATATCGAAAACATAGGTTGAAAGCAAAAGCTATTGCCCTTCAATAAATGAGATTAGGGAAGTCATGCTTTTTGGCAGTGAGCTTATGATGTACTTATATTATTCCCGTTCCCATTCTTTAGGGGAGCATTCAATAAAATTTTATACACTATATTATTATTTTATTATATAAAATGTAGTACATTCATCTCATTATGTAAAACGTATCATATTTATTATTATTAAATAATTATTTATTAAATAATTATTTATTATTTAATAATGATAAATGTATCTTTTACCTAATAGAATAAAAATAAAATAAAAATGTGATTATAGTATTAGACAAAAGGGAAAAGCTCAGGTCCTTTAAAGACAATCTTATCGCAGTAGTGTAAAAAACGTTATTGGATGGTCTGATCAGATATCCTAAAAGCTACCCCCGTGTCAATTTGTGTACAAGCAATGGCACCAGATCCTGTTGTGGGCCTTGCTATGTTTCTTGGGCCTCAATCTATTTGGGCCCATACCCTTCAAACGGCAAAGTTAGTCTCTGTCTCGAAGAGCACAGGGGCCTGGCACCATCTACCATATTGAACAGGCCCTGCCCCTTAAGAGCCATCGAGGTCACAACAAAGATGATGGCGCAGTCTCTATCCTAGTCTAAAGTATATGACATATTGCAGTGGGCACCGCTGCACGCTCGTATTGGCAACTTATGATGTTGAGGGCATACCATTCACGCCAAAAATCTTAATTTACAAAATTTGAATACTGAGGATGTGTTACTTGCAAATTGGACTTTTCCATAGTAAGGTTCAGGAATAAAAGATAGTGGTCTCTAAAACTAATCATCGACCATGACGTCTCGGACTTTTTCGTGAGGCGTAAAACCCCAAGCAGGGTCCTGATCTTAACTATAAGGATGATTAATGCTATTGGGACTATGTCAAAACCTCAAGGCAGGAGGCCACGGGCCATGCCTTGACCAGCACCAGCCCATGCCAGGACAGCACGCCAGCAGCACTGTTGGCGTCGCTTGATTGTCCACAGACCGAGCCCTTGGTGAATGCTAGACCACGGTCACCCTCCATTAGGGAGCGAACAGTCGGCGCGCGCACGCAAGCGAGGTTGTCACACCACACTCAGCGCACGGCTAGACTGCACGCACGCCTAGTGCGCATGCGCAGCGGGCACGCATGGGCTATGCGCACACACCGCGTGCATGCATGGGCCATGCGTAGGCACAAGGCCCATGCATGGCCTAGGCACCCGCGCAGTGCACGCTTGCACACCCAACTTGGAATTGACGGTGCGGCTGCCCAGCAGGCCCACGCATGCTGGCATGCCGCTCAACGCCCTGGTCTTGACCAGGGACATGCTGATCAACGCCCTGGCCTTGCTGCTCAACGCCTTGGTCTTGACCAGGGCCATGCTAATCAACACCCTGGCTTTGGCCAAGGTCTTGCTGACCAACGCCCAGGCACCACAGCCTGGGCCATGCAGACCAACGCGCAGGCCCCACTGGCCTGGGCCATGCAGCAGCCTGCCATGCTTAAGCCAACCACGGTCCAACCCAGCGACTCATCAATAGTGCCCAGCCTACACAACCTGGGCCACACATGCAAGGACCATGGACCAGCCAGGCTAGCCCGGCAAGCCAATCTGAAGACCCACGCGTGCAAGCATGAAGCCTATGCTGTGAGTCATCCTGGTCACCCATGGGCCACTGACAGCATGAGGCCTTAACCAGGAGGCGTGGGCCCGGAACCATTTTCCCTTTGTAATCGTTTTAATTGCTTTCTAGTATAAGTGAGGCAATAGGCTATCACTTAGTTTTTATCTTTGAACATTTGGACGAATTTGGCTTGTAAGCCCCCATAGACACATTGGTGCTTTGTCACTTAGGCTCCATTGGGTGCAATCCGTGAATCCCAAAGGAGAAGGCTCACCCTGTGCAATTCGTGAATCAAGGTAACCCATTCATTTCATTGTTTTCCTTTGATTAATGCATTGTTGAGGTATTTCAGCATTTTGGATTGTGTCTATTGCATTACATTCGCATTTGCTTGCTGATTATTTTGAACCGTTTGAGTGGGGCATAGCTTAAGGCAGCCACGAGTTGCCATTGAAGGGCATCTGGTCTGCATCAGGCCACCCTGGTCGAATTTGGAGCAAGGTCAAGGACAAGCTGACAGTTACCACCCACCAGTCAAGCCACACGCCCAGCCCTTGCCACCCGTCTAGCCACAACCGCTCCCTATAAAGTAGGGGAGTAACCAACCATCCCTTAAACCGCTCAGCCATCACCTACTCGGCCAACCCACTTAAACCACCCTTAGCCACGTGTGCTTCATCATCAAAAGACACCTGTGTGAAACTTGGTCAGTCCCCCAAGCGAGTGACACCTGTGCTTGACTTGGTCAGCCACCATCAGGAGACACCTGGTGCATGACTGGGTCAGCCCACCAGCAAGAGCCACGTGTGCTTGACTTGGTCAGCCAGCCACTTAACCACCTGATCCCACTCACAACCGTTTTTGACGATTCAGCTCCTGCAAATGCATGCATGCACGCCCAGTCACTAGAATCTCGCCCACCATCAACCACTGATCAACCATACGAACTCAGCCAACACCACCCATAACCATCACGGTCAAGCAAGTGGCAGCCCACATCGGTCATTGAGGAGCAAGAAGGAGCGCGACAGCTTGGTGTCTAGGATCTTGACCGAGGACCCTATCAGACTGTCCCTACGGACCATCCAACCGACAAGTACGTTTCAATTTTTTTTTTGGTTTCCTTTTATCATTTTTGTAACATTTTTAAATATTATTTTTACGAAAAACACAAACTCCAATAATATTCACTTATTTAATCGCTCAGAAATTAAAAAAAAAATAACAAAAAACAAAATTCGATCTAAACACCGATTCAAACAACATTACTCTAACTATAATGTTTAAAGAGTCGCTACACCCTCCTCGGAACACGATAGATGTTACCAATAAAATTAAGAGATTGTTTGGATAGTTAAATAAGTTGAAATAATTTTAAATAAAAGTTGAATAAAATATAATTTTTTAATATTATATTATTTTAAAATTTGAAAAAATATATTAAAATTTAAAAAAATTAAATTATTCATTATATTTTGTGTGAAAAATTAAAAAAATTGTAATGATGAGATGAAATGATTTATGAATCCAAACAGCTCCTAAATAGCCTTTTTTCATCATTTTTTTCATACATTTTTTTTTTATACCCTTAGACATTTAAAAAAAAAATACATCATCATTAAAACTACACTTCCATAATCATTTTGAAAAACAAAAAAGGACGACCATCCTTGAGACATTTTATCGGTGGCTTCAGCATTGTTTGATGTTTAAAATAGACTCACTTTATCAGGGAGATGTCGGGGTGGAAAAACTTTGTAAGATACATCCATATCAGTCTGTGAATGTCTCTGAATTAATCTCGATGACTATGAACCATTCTCTGCAACTTTTTACTTTCTTTCCACCTGGGGATTTTGTATCAGAGGTGTATAGACTATAGAGAGCCAATTCAGCAACTAGTTAAATTAAAGTATGTCCTCTTTACAAACCAATTAAAACCAAAACTCTTCATCTGATCAAACAGAAGAGCCAGAACTGAAGGTAAAACCACCAATCGTTCTGTCCAGCATCTTGTTATGTGCACAACTGATACAAGGTTGGATGGAGGAAGAAACGAAATATGTGAAAATCACAAAGAGAATGAGATAAATCAAGCAATGTTCAATCAAATATACACCATAAAAAATTAATAATGTGAGCGAATCAGTGAAACATGATGTATATGGAAGGCGGAAACATTCATGTTTAGAAAATTTACTGGGAAACTCAAAATGAGACAAACAAACAGCGAATGGAAAACAAAAGGATGAACTGTTAGTTGTTCGTGGGACCTGATTGATAGCTTCACATGAAATCACTAGGTGTTGTTTGGGAATTGAGATGGTTTCGTCTGGATCTCAAAATTTCTCACTCCATTTACTTTCCAAACATTACTAAAATACAAACCCTTTCAATCTCAAATCTTCAACTTTTTCATCTAATTATTACAACTTTTCCAAACTTCCAAACAAAACACAAAAAATAATTCAAAATTTTTCAATCTCAAAATAAAAATTATATTAAAAAATTATATTTCAACAATATTTTAACTTTATAATATTTTTATTCATATTTTTTTCTCTCATTTCCCAAATCCTTATAAAACATCTTAATTCAAATCATTTCACTATCATTCACATATTTCTAATCCCTTCTTATTCTCCAAGCATCCCTTGAGTTTCCATATTACCTTTTTTTCCTCGACCAAAAGGAGGCAGTAAAGGTTGCTACTCTTTACACCCTTGTGTATCATTCTTGTCCCTAGGAAGTGAATCCAACGAGAGGTAGCAAAGTGGGATCAATGCAGAGAACCACAAGCCCTCCCTCAAGATAGACTTGAACCATAATCTAACCCCAACCCCACCAAGGGCATAGTGATGCTAAACTGGTTGGCAAGGATACTGAGCATAACCTCCTTAGCATCGAGTTTATGGAAACTCAAACCTATAACCTCATACCTGGCTAATAAAGGGTACTAAGAGAGACTTTTACCAATAAAAAAACGAAGCCATGTTAAAAGAACCACCCTTTTAACTGGGTGGTTCGACGGTCGTTGTTCTCCAACAGACTTTTCCTATCAATTGAGAAATATAGCCTTTCACAAAAAGTAATCGATACTGGTGCTTCAGCAAATATGAGCTTTTTTATCTTTTTCGAATGAATTACATTTACTTTCTTTTCCAAACGTTTGCAGTTTTTTTAACTTTATATATCAATTTACTCAAAGAGAATACAATATTGACGAAAAAGAAGCTTAGATGGATATGGTGCATTAATTTGATCATGCATGTTATCTAGAATGTAACAATGTTAATGACCCATGTCCGGCCGCTCACCGTGCAAACCCAACCAACCGCAACTCGGATTTCCCATTAAGCTATGAACAAACTGGAATGCTAGTTGAGAGGACAAATAAACAAACAAGTAGTGTATGACTGCAGCGTTCCAAACTCTCTCTGTAAGCAATTTGCAGAGGAAAAGCTGCGTGAAAAATCCATGATTTAAACCACCCAACTGAAATGTACATTCAAGTAAACACAGAAATAAGGGTTTCAAATGAGTGGCTAAAAAACACAAATTACCGAAATCAGAATGTTGCTTAGTAATAAAACCACTGTTTCATTTTAGGCATTCAGTTTAAGATAGAGCACCTGAAATCTAGAGAACAACCAAAAGTAAAATAACGTTAGTAACAGTACAATAGTCAACAACAGCCTTACTGGATCATCAGCAGAAACCACGGTCAGTGCCACAGCCACGCATCTTCCCACATCTTCCGGCACACTTACTCATCACAAAACGTTAAAATCATCTCCCCCGGACCCAACCCGTCACATTCATTGGAAAATATTTCTGCATTGGAGATGTTTGAATCCTCCCCCAAATCTCCAGTGACCAAATAGCAAAACCCGTCGCGTAAATATTAGTCTCAATAATTAGATCATCGTGGTTGCACGGGATTCTTCCGCGGCCTTCCTCTCTTTCTCGGGGCGGGTCTCAGTTCCAACGAGTTCCCAACACCCACCGCTGTTAACGGTGTTCCATCATTCCTAACATTCTCTTTCGTCGATGGCGTCCAATTCGGAAACCTCGCGCCACCCGCAACGGTACTCTTACCTGCGCTGTCCGAATTCCCACCCACAAAGCCCATCGGAAAGGCCCCCCAGCAACAATAGTAGGCGTCCTGGCCCGGCACCAGCGGTGGTAACGACGTGATTAGCACTGCTTCGAACGCCCTATGGCAACTCTGACATCGTAAGCAGCACCCTTCGTAAACCCTAGGGTACTCATACAGGTTGTAACAGTAAGGGCACATCGTCCAGAAGGTCGACAATCTCAGCCGTTGATCCTCCACGCTCTCGTTCGCGCCGCTACTGAAACTAATGTTGCTATTCCTGTAGAGGTCCTTCCTATTAATCGGCGGCTGGCTACGGCGGACCGGCAGTTTCGGTTGCTGCAGGTTGAGATCGACCTTCGCGAAGATGCCGAGCTCGTTGTCGTAGGTTGACTTCCTGGAGTTGTCGTTGAAGACGGCCCAGGCGTCGGCAACGAGCTTGAAAGCCTGATCGGCGAGAGGGAACTTGTTCTTGTCCGGGTGGAGAAGCAGAGCGAGCCTACGGTACTGCTTCTTGATGAGATCTGGATCTTCAGATCTGCGGTCAATCTGGAGGATGGAATACCAGTCGTGGTGGTTGTTTATACGTTTCTCCGCAGCGAGGAGAACGTCGACAACGGCCAAGATCTGATCTGATCCCTCAAGAAGGGGCTCCGTCTCCTGGGCCAAGATTGCGAAGTCTCTCGAACCCACAAGATCTCGGTTGTGTAGGAGCTTCTCGGCGATTCCTAGTAATCTTTCGGCTTCGGCTCTCGGGTTGTCTTCCATTGCCGCCGTGTTTATGTCCTCCGCAAATGATGTTTTGGGGCTGGTGACTCGGTGAGTGGGGACTCTGCTTTTTCTTACGATAACAAATGGACAATAGCTGTGGGCGTAAATTGAAAAAAAAAAAAAAAAAAAAAAAAAAATACAAAAAAAATAGAAAAATTACATCATTTTTTTTTTAAAATTACCTTAAGCTATCAAAATCAACCACACACTTAGTATTAGAGAAATAAATGTTCTGTGCTGTCATGTAATCGTCGTTTAATTATTTTAAAAATAGTAAATAATTATAAGATTTATATAATAAAAAATTAATTTTTTAATAATATAAATTACCATGCTGCCTAAATGAAACCCACCTTTCGTTTTCTAATTGGTTTGTTGATGTATTTTATTTTAGTTTATTTTATTGTCAAAGTCCAATAATAACAGTAAAGTTTTTCTTTTTTCCTCCAATAATAACAGCATAGTTGAATGATTCATGGTGACATTAGGGCTGAGCAGAAATCCGAAAATCCGACTCCGACTCCGACTCCGCTCCGGCTCCGCTCCGACTCCGCTCCGACTCCGACAAGTCGGAGTCGGAGTCGGAGTTTTTTCCCCCCTAGAAGTCGGAGTCGGAGTCGGAGTCGGAGGTGGAGCTGTACCGACTCCGCTCCGATCCGACTCCGACTCCGACTCCGATACTCCGACTCCGACTCCGACTCCGACTCCGACTCCGACTCCGACTTCCAATCCGACTCCGACTCCGACTCCCAATCCGACTCCGACTCCGACTCCCACTCCGACTTCGAATCCGAATCCGCCTCCGACTCCGACTCCGACTCCGATATTGTGCATATTTTATAAAAATATGTGTTATCAATATATTAACATCTAATAAATAATAATGTATAAACATTATAATGAATAATATAAGTTAATATAGTTAGTATAAGTTAATTTACATTACTAATTTACTATAAGTTACTATAAGTTAATATAGTTATTAGTTACACTATAAGTTACTGATTACTATACCTTATATAGTTAATTTACATTACTAATTTACTATAACTCTATAAGTTATTGGTTATGTATTTTTAAGTTACTATAAGTTACTATATAAGTTACTATATAAGTTACTATAGCTTATTTTATATTTTACATTACTAGTTTACTATAAGTCAATATATAATATATAGTCATATTATATATAATATATAGTTATATATATACTATATATATTAAGGGCTTATATAGTATATAGTTACTATACTATGTATTTTTTATGCATTACTCACATATATTTATATGTTTTATATAACTATACCTTATATAGTTAATTGACATTACTAATTTACTATAAGTTACTATATAAGTTACTATAGCTTATTTTATATTTTATATTACTAATTTAATATAAGTTAATGTAGACTATATAGTTACTATATAAGTTACTATAGCTTATTTTATATTTTATAATTTACATTACTAGTTTACTATAAGTTAATATATAATATATAGTTATATTATATATAATTATAGATTATATATATACTATTCCTATATATATTAAGGGCTTATATAATATATAGTTACTATACTATTTATTTTTTATACATTAATCATATATATTTACATATAATATATAACTATACCTTATATAGTTAATTTACATTACTAATTATATATAAGTTACTATATAAGTTACTATATATACTATAATATATATAGTTATACTTATATACTATAATATATATAGTTATATATTAACTTATTATATAGTTAATTTACATTACTAATTATATATAAGTTACTATATAAGTTACTATATAAGTTACTATATATACTATATATAATATATATACTATAATATATATAGTTATACTTATATACTATAATATATATAGTTATATATTAACTTACTAATTAACTATACTTATATAATATATATATATATAGTTATACTTATATACTATAATATATATAGTTATATATTAACTTACTAATTAACTATACTTATATAATATATATATATATATAGTTATATTATATATAATAGTATAGTTATATTAGTTAATATATATAGTATTAAATCAAAATTATTAAGAAGTTAAGAACTTAAGAGTTATTGAGTTAAGACCGATTTTTAGAGTTTTTTTAAAAAAGAAAAAAAAAAAAAACCCAAAAGGGGCCAAAAATACCAAAAGCCCCCTCCCCCCATACGGAAATAAAGTAACTTACTTTAGTTACTTAGGGTTTCTACTCCAACACCCAAGTCCTGAAGTCCAGAAATATTGAAACGGCGCCCAAGCTCCCACTCCCAGCCTTCAACAACCCCAGCCCAAGCTTCTCCGGTATCTCTTCTCTCTCTCTCTCTCTCTCTCTCTCTCTCTAGTATTTTATTCATGGATATGGGTTTTATTCATGGATATTGGTTGATTTATTTTTTATTTCTCTTTTAAATGCTATGGGTTTGGTTGTTGATTGTTGATTTGTTGCTTGGTTGTTGATTAATAATTGGTTGTTCATATGAATTGCGGTTGAGCCTCATCAAGTGGTTCCTAATCAGGAATCGCTGCCCCTCTTGAGATCTCTGCATCAAACAGGACTACCTAGATGATTTTCCAAGGGCCACAGTAGGCATTGCATTTCAAGTTTTCAACCATGCAAATCCACTTTAAATGATTGATTCAATTCAATATTGAGCAATTTAAATTTTTTTATAGATTAGGGAATTTGCAATCAAATATGAGACAAAGACCAGGTTGTATTTTGCTTGGCCTCTAAAATCATGCTGTCAAACTAAGTACCAAAGTCATAAAACTATAGAAATCAATGCTAAGCTCATCCAAACTTTCATGGATCCTAGAAACATAAGAACGAAAAGAATACCAAATTCAGATTGGTTTATTTTTCACAAATCTAGATCATTTAAAATTCTAGATCATTTAAAATTCTACAGAGTTCATGATTGAATGGTTTTTTTTTTTTTTTCAAACAACAATTTGAGATCGTAGAAAAAAAAAATTATGAACAACTAAACAATTTGAAATCTTGGGCTGAGGATAAAATCTTGGGGCAGGCCCATATTAATGCTATTTCCTTTCCAATTAGTTCAGGAATGTATTTTGTTTATGTTTATCTTATTTTGTTGTGTTCTACAGTTCTAGTTATTAAATCATGGATATGGAAGGCACAAACACTCCTACATCCACAGGTGCATCTTGTCCTGGCATTCCACCCCTAGAACATTGAGATTCCTACGGGGAGTTTCGATATTTTAATTTGGTGGAAAGTCAACTCCACCAAGTATCCAGTTCTTGCTCTAATGGCAAGAGATATCTTGGCCATTCCTATCACCACCGTTGCATCTGAGTCAGCATTTAGTACAGGAGGCCGTGTCCTGGATCCGTTTAGGAGCTATTTGGCTCCTAAAACTGTAGAAGCTCTTGTGTGCTCGCAAAATTGGTTGAAGTCTACTCCCATATGCTTGAGTCAAAATTATTCTGAAGCCATTGATGATGCAGAGAGCTATAAGCTAGACTCAGGTAATGTATTAGAAAAATTTTTTAAGTTCTTATATGAGTTGATTTTAACATTTTGTAATATTAATTTCCTATACTTTAACATCTTAATGCAGAATTAGCCAATTCTATGGCTAGCATACTTCGTGAAGAGGATTGACAATCTTGTTTCTGGTATCTTATTTCAATTTTGCTTTCTTTATTTTTATAAATTTATATGGTATCTTATTTCTTTACTAATTTTGTTCTTTTTTTTCAGGCACAAGTTGAAAAATGACATTTTTTGGACCTTTGGTTATGTATTTTTAATTTTATGTTGTAATTTTGGACCTTTGGTTATGTATTTTTAATTTTATGTTGTAATTTTGGACCTTTGGTTATGTATTTTTAATTTTAGGTTTTAATTTTGGTTATGTATTTTTAATTTTATGTTTTAATTTTGGACCTTTGGTTATTTATTTTTAATTTTAGGTTTTAATTTTGGTTATGTATTTTTAATTTTGGTTATGTATTTTTAATTTTAGGTTGTAATTTTGGTTATGTAATTTTAATGTGTGTATTTAGTTTTAATTTAGTTTTTAATTTTGGTTACACATTTGAATTTAGTTTTATTTTTTATAGTGATAGATTTTGAATTTAGTTTTATTTTCTAATGTAATAATTTTGGTTAGATAAATTAGAAATCTCAAATTATATTTTTTTAAAAAATTGATATAGAAGCCCAAATCCGATTTGAGTTGCAAATTGTAAAATTGAATGTTAATTGGGTCAAAGAAAAAAGTCTAAAAAAAAGCCCAATAAAAAAGCCCAACAAAAAGCCCAACTCCGACTCCGCTCCGACTCCGCTCCGACATGTCCATGTCGGAGTCGGAGCGGAGTGGGATGTAAGCGGAGTCGGAGTCGGAGGTCGGATTCGGCCTCCGACAAAGTCGGAGTCGGAGTCGGAGGATGCCAATTCCGACTCCGATTGAATCGGTGCTCAGCCCTAGGTGACATTTTAATAATGATGTGGTACTTACTTAAAATACCCATTCAGGCTTGAAACAAAAATAAAGGGCAAAATTAGAAAACTAAAGCTACACCCAGATTTACATTATTAGACTTCTAATATATTTAGTTATTTATAATCTTTTTATGAAATTACTACTTGTCTTAGGAGTTAAAATTGATAAGAATAAGCGGTATAATTATATATATATTAACATTCTCTTTCATGCTTGTACTAGATTTTTCTTTAAAGTTCATTACCTAGTAAGGGTGTTCAACCGAATCCGGATCCGGTTATCCATAACTGGATCCGTTACTTAGTAAGGATGTTCAACCGAATCCGGATCCGGTTATCCATAACCGGATCCGGGTTCTTAAAACCGGGCGATTATCCGTTCGGATTAATCCGGATTCCAATCCGGGCGGATATCCGGATTATAATCGGATATCTGGTTTTTTGAAGAATTTTACATTAAAATCCGGATATCCGGGTTTAATCCGGGTTTCTCTTTTTTTTTTTTTTCAAAGACTTTAAAACTCCAAAAATATATATATAGCACTTAAAAAAAAAAAAAATCTGATATCTTGTTTCAATTGTCCAATTTGTTTTAAAAAATAATTTAAACACTTTTTATAAGTTTTTTTTTAAAAAAAAAGTAAATTAAAGAACAAAATAAAAAAAATGCAAAATAGATAATATTTTTGTTTACATCTCCACGCAAAAATAAATTTACAAATAACAAAATAAATAATAATACATCACAACTAATTTAACTAATACAATGCTACTACTATTTCAAAAAAAAAATACAATGCTACTACTCTTCACATCTTGAAAATTGAAAATAGAATTGAGGAACCAATCTTCCAAGAAGGTTTCTTAGCCTTGACCTGGGCAAAGAGGACACCAAAATTCATATTCAAGAAACTGTATAAGCAATGTTCAAGCAAGCCATTCAGAAAGTTAAAGAATGATTTGCATATATGTTAATGCACATAACAAATTGAAACTATCTTTATACTTACAGGATGAAAAAATTACCTGAGCACAATAACCAAGCTGAAAATCCAAGCCCCATGCATGAACTAAGTCATTCTGTAACAAATTATGCAGTCCTAAAAAGGATCAGGGCCACATCGTTAATACGGACACATTCCATTGTTCTAAAGATCAAATTATCCATACAAACAACAAGACAGGACCATGTGTTTCTTTCTTCTTTAACTGTGGACATGTTATGAACCTCATCTTTGGTTCAGTTTAGGATAGAAGAGACAATCAACATTCATACATAGGCTGAAATTCAGTAAAAGGAAAAGTGCCCTCCCCCTCACATACCTAAAGCTTGTTTAGCCCATAGCATACTTCTGGGTCCAGCTCCGAGCTGTTGTTTCATATTTATTCCTATCCGTCTTATACATGTGAGCAATCTCAGGCACCAAAGGATCATCAGGATTGGGGTCTGTCAATAGAGAACAGATTGAAAGCAACACCTAAAGAGGAAAACAGTAAACAGATTTCAATGCTAAAAAATAATTTACTCGCAACTTAAGAGAGTGACTTAAAGTTAACAGAGGGATGCTTCAAATAGTTCCCAAACAGAGAATACAAGTGTGGGCGGACTTCCAAGTTGCCTATCAGCATGTTTCTTATAATTCATCAGGAAGCAGCACAAACTTCTTTGAATAAGTTTCATCAGGAAGTGAACACAGCAGGCTTTCTATCAGCCTCTCAATATGGTAGTATTTTGAAATTAATCTTTTCTCTTCTGCACAAGTGATAGAAAGAGATCGAGACATGGCTAGGTATATCCTTTGTATTGCAATTCATAATTCAATTTATTGACGATGTTAGAGACAGTCATTCTCTCTCATAAACCATTATGAATTTGCAAAAATTTCATTTAGTATACTAGTTCTGCAGAAAGCTTGCATGATACTAACCAAAAATATTTAATTTCATGGAAAAGGTATTTTTTAGCATACTATGTTGGTCCTTTCAAAATTAAAGGGCATAAACCTTGGAGATGGTTAAAGCAGGACTCCATTGCTCCTTCAAGATGTCAAGGCAAATGCTCCCATTACTGTTTATATTTGGGTGAAACACTTTCGTTCTGAATGCTACCTGCAAGATCCACAGTTTGTTTTAGAGAGAGGGAGAGAGGTGTCAAGGATTGAACTTACTTTAAAGTACAAAAGTAGAAACAAAATTTTTTTATGGGTAAAATAAAATTTTATTGATAGAAGAAAATAGACATAGCCCAAATACATAGGAAGTATACAAAGTAAACACCTAGATAAATGTCAGGAACTAGTAATTGAGACGACAAAATCATGAAAACTAGCCCCATTGAGATTAATGACAGTAGTACAAAACCACTTTTTCTGTTCAACAAGCAATCAATCTATTGAAACACATACGCATGCATGTGAGAAATACTAAACATAAACCCAAATGAAAATCCAATAGAAACCCAGAAAAAGGAATCCACCCAAGCTGAGCGAGAGACAGAGACACAGAGAGAGAGAGAGAGAGACACACAGAGAGAGATTAACATACCTTAGATTGCAATCGCCACGGGCCCTAGGGTTGAGAACTTGAGAGACGAGTGTGAGTCTGTGAGCGAAGATGAGTACGAGTGAGATTCGTTCCAGAGAGACTAGAGTTGAATTTCGTTCGAGAGAGATGAGTACACGGTGTCGTTTCAGAAAAAGAATTAATGACTGGGTGTAATACCCGGTTACGGATTACCGGGTCATAAAACCGGATCTGGTTTTATAACAACCGCCCGGATTCATCCGGATTTCCAGACCGGATTGGGAAAAAATCCGGTTCGGATGCACACCCCTATTACCTAGAATATTTAATTAACTGGATGAAGTATAGAGTTCGAATTTAAATTCAAGATCTTTGTTATGATATTGTGTGAAATCATCACTCGTTTTACAAATCTAAAACTTATCAAACAAGCGGTACATGGTAATTTCATACTTTCATATCCTTATTTTACTAAGATCTTATTTGGTTATACAGGTGATATGAGATGATATGAAAATGAAAATTGAATAAAATATTATTATAATATTATTTTTATTTTGAAAATTGAAAAAATTAAATTATTTATCATATCTTGTGTGGACATTTATAAAAATTATAATGATTATATAAAATAAAGTAAGATGAAAAATAAATCAAACCTAGTTGTACAACGATTTAAATGGAGATCATATCGAAGATTGAAGATAGAAGAAGATATTGTGATACAAAGGAGTGAAGAACCCCTTTTTTATATCATGTTGGACCCTTCTCGAAACCAAATACCTTTGATTTATGTGATTTCCCACCTTTTAAGTAGGGGTGTCAAATCGTGTTAACGGGTCGTGTTCGTGTCGTGTTAAAGCATGTATATTATACTATATAGGTAAACCCTAACCCGACCCGTTAAGCTTATCGTGTCAAAATCTCAAACCCTAACCCAACCCGTTAACATAACGTGTCGTGTCGTGTCAACCCGTTTTGACATATTAGTGAATATTACTAAATAAGTTGACATAAAACAAGATGACTCGTTTCAAACTGTTTATGTAAATGGGTTGAATATGTCTGAAATTAATCAGTTTGACTTAATTAAATTTAACATAATTTTCTATAAATGTTAAAATCACAATATCTATAAAAATTATAAAACTAACTACAAGTTTAAAATTACAATCTAAATAATAAAAATATCGAAATTAAAATTCGAACAATTTTACTTTTTTGTAGAAGGATATAATTGTAACTTTAACTTTCTTAACATGTCATAACGGGTTAACCCGTTATCAACCCGTTAAGCAATCGTGTCTTAACAGGTCAACCTGTTTTGACCCGAACCCATTAAGACTAAACCCTAACCCGCTATTATCGTGTCGTGTTCGTGTTGGATTAATAGGTCGTGTAACATATTACCACCCCGACTCTTAAGCTACTGTCTCCTCCTATATCAATTATTTCTCACTCTTAAGTCTAATCATCAGTTTACAACTCTGGCTTCAATTTTTCATTCAGCAGATCTACAATTCAAGTACAATATGGGCTCTCAAGGCCATTTCTCTAGACAAGGGCTCCCTTTTTTCCTATTCGGCATTTTATACCAACAATGCTCTTACAAATTCAGGTTACCGGTACGTTTGGGCCAAAGGAATAAAGAGGAACAGATTCCAATTTAACTCTATCTCTACGAGAGAATTTTAAAACCAGTCCATCCATCTTTTTAGAATTGACAGCCCGCCAATATCTAAGTTACATGTAAGCTTTCCACCACAACTATCATTTAGATACACGATATCAGATTTTAAAATTTAATTTCCTCCCCCTTCTCATAGAATACTTGTGAATTTGGTTTTTATCTACCCATTCTATGCCACTAATTAATGTGAGAATCATCACATTCCCGAGCGCCCTAATTGATCACTCTTGCCAAAAGATTTCTTGAAACTCTAACAAAGCAACCGGTTTACACAAAACATTTTTGATCAGTAACTAGTTCACACAAAAATGATCACCAACCCATCATCACAAACTTACCTAAATCCCTACAAAAACACCAATTTTCATCATAAAATGTCAAATTTCCTTTCCTCCAAGCCCCTGGCACTCCTTTCATCCAAGCCAATCGAATCAAATGCAATTTATACACGAGGTGTCAAAAAGAAACACTTGGATTGAGATACAAAAAGATAATCAAAGAAAGCAAATGTAAGGATCTTCTAGATTTTTTGTTTTTCCACTCAAAGTTCTCTCTCTCTCTCTGTGGATGATTGTTATTTACTATAAACTACGAAATTCCCTTCCTCCTCCTCTTCTTCATTGCTTTTTATTTGATATTTTTTTTTAATCTTTTCAATACACAAACACATAGAACGCGAGAAGAACAAAAAAGCTATTAGCTTTATTACTGTGAGGGAGGTGACGTACAACACCACAAACAACTGGTTGGAAGCTTCGAGGGGCTGTGACTGGATGGAGGCTTTGAGAGGGGGCTGCCATGAGCTGGAGGCTTCAACAGGTTTGGGCGAAGGAGATGAGGAGTATGAGTGAATTTCTGACAAAAGAGATGCACGGGAATGGCTCGTGGGTGAAATGTCTCTTGCAAATGATGTTATTCTGTGTGGTTAGGCCGGTTTGGATATTGAGTTGAGTTAAGATGAAAGTTAAATAAGATACTATTAGAATATTATTTTTTAATATTATTATTATTTTAGAATTTTAAAAAATTGAGTTGTTTCTTATATTTTGTGTTAAAAGTTAAAAAAATTATAATAATTAAATGAGATAAATTTAGAGGAATTGAAGAACCAAACACAACCTAAGACTATTGAGATTATTGTGTGAATTCTGACATGGTAGCATGTGAAAGGAGGATTGCTATACATCAAATAACAGCCCTACCGCTTAGAAGCGAGACTCTAATTCTATTCATTGCCTATTACTATCAACGGAGGGTTGCATCATCTAAAAACAAAAATGTTTTAACCATTTTGTCAAAGTAAATTAAGATTGTAAAATTAATTTTATTATTAAAAAAATATAAAATATCACATAAAATTAAATCAATTTTAAAATTATATTTTTATAAAATTTATTTATAAGTGCAACACATATCTTTTTAATAAAATTTCGAGTAAATAGGTTGAGAGATCAAACCTAATATCTCAATCAAAATATGATTCAAATTGTCGCACTTAGGCCCGGTTTGAATAGTGCATTGAGTTAAGATAAAAGTTGAGATGAAAGTTGAATAAAATATTATTAAAATATTATTTTTTAATATTATTATTATTTTAAGATTTGAAAAAGTTTCACTGTTTATTATATTTTGTGTTGAAAGTTAAAAAAATTATAATGATTAGATAAGATGAGTTTAATAACCAAACGCAACTTAAGATTCTCTATAATCTATATATTTTAATAAAAGAAATTAAAAATCTTGACCATGCGCATAAATTGGCTAAGAATTAACTGGAGATTTGAATAATGAATTAAGATAGATTGAGATAAAAGTTAAATAAAATATTATTAGAATGTTATTTTTTAATTTAAACTTTTAAAACTTATTTATTATATTTTATATAAAAAATTAAAAAGATATAATAATTAGATAGTACCAGAAATTTTGTATTAGGACCTAAGAAGTGAACGCCGAATAAGGAAACTCAAAATCCAGTTGGGATTTAATTTAGATTGTATTTAGATATTAAGTTAAAATAAAATTAAATAAAATATTATTAAAATATTAATTTTTAATATTATTATTATTTTAAAAAATTAAATTATTTATTATATTTTATATTAAAATTTAAAATAATTATAATAATTAAATACAATAAATTGAGAGGAATTGAATGAACTGACTCCAGTAATTAAAAAAGGTTACTACGTCATCAAGATGATGTGTACACTAAAATCCTCGGTACAGTTCAGCCAACTTAACGGCGAAAAAGACAGGAGGATGTCCAGCTTTTTGGCTTTAGCCATTAATTCCCGTTTGTTATTGCTGAAGCACGTTCAGCTCAACGGTACGTTTCATTGGCATTCCGTACACTTAGACCATTTTGTAGGCTTCTGGCTAGGGCTGTAGGTAGGACTGCAAATTAGTTCGTGAACAATTCGTGACCAATTCGTAAAAACTTGACTTCAATTCGGTGTATTTAATAAATAAATTATTCATGAATATTAATATTAATTTAAATATTAAACGGGAAAAATTTATATAATCTTCACTCGATTTTATTTTAACTTGTGAATAATATTCGTATAAATTCGATTTGATTCGTTTTAAACTCATTACAATATTTTTAATATTTATATATATATATTTACATATATTCTTTTATTATATATAGTTTATATGCTATATATATTATTTTTGATACTTTGTATAAGTAACATATGTTGTAATTTTATGTTTATGTATAAGTAACATGTTTTATTATTTTATAATAATAATGTCTCGTGTTCATAAAAGAATTATTGAGTCAAATATAAAATGTTTTAAAAATAAAGTTTATTCTTTTTGTAAGTTTGCTAGAAATTTTTATAGTAATTAGTGATTTACTATTTAAAATTATAATTTTTTTTTTAAGTTTGTTGAAAATTGTAATTGTAATTATTGATCTACTATTTGAAATTGTAATTTATTGTGATATGATATCTTAGATTGAGATTATTATTTTACCTATTTATAAGTTGTAATTATACTGTGGCAAGTGATGAATCATTGATTTATGTCTAATAAGCATTAAGAGCTCAATTTAATATATATTATCATAATTCTAGTTAAAATTAATTAAGAGAAATAATCTCATTTATTTATAAAAAGAAAAAATAAATAATCTCATTTGTGCTTCAGCTAATAAAAAAAAATTATGGATCAGATTTAAACCGAACTTAAGTCGAACTACTCGAGCTCGTATCAACTCAAGTATTTTTTATACTTGAGTTAGATCATAATTTACGTTAGACAAGTCGAGCTCGATAAAAAAGCTCGAGCTGAGTGTGAGCAAATATATATATATATACACTAAACGAGCTCTTGACTCCCTGTTCGAATTCAACTCAATTTAGTTCATTTGCAGCTCTAACTGTACACTAAATTGAAGAACTGACCTACTGATAGAACCGGTCGTTGGACATCATAATTAGTTAAAACTGGCGAAGAATCGGTTGGCAATCGAGTTAAATATATAGGAACTGATGTCGGCTGTTTCAATTCGCAATTCGACCTTGAGAAAAATTGCCAAACCAGCCGACATCAGCTATAAACTTTTTTTCTCTACCTATAGAGAAACGACGCCGTTTCACTTTGTTTAAGACCCTAGACTGAGAAAAAAAAAATTAATGGAACGACGTCGTTCCAATAGCATTAAACCAAGTCACGAACTCCCCCATTTCTTATTCTTCCTCAGCTAGGGTTTCTTCTCCTCTGCCAGAGCTTCTTTGCACACCCATGGCAGAGCTGTAGACGATGCTCCTCTGTTACAAATGACGCTGACGCAAGTTGAGACCGATGGAATTGGTTTTCTCTCCCCCAGTTGACTGGTTTCAGTTGGTTCTAAACATCATTCTCCCACGTCGGTGGAGTTTCGGTTTGGCACTGAAACTGACACCAACGCATCGGTTTTTAGCCCTACTTTTGGTTATTGTAAGTCTAAAATTTGAATAACAGTTAAAAGTTTTGGTAAAAATTAAAGTCATTAAAAAATTAATCTATATTTAATTATTCATCTCAAAGTAAAAATAATAATATTATATTATATATTTTAATAATAATATTTACTTTAATATTTTTTTATATTTTATAAATAGATTCTATATATTAATTAAAAATTTAAATTTTATTTAAAATTAATATTTCTCAACTATTTTTTTTCTTGACTTAATTATCCAATATAATATTTTTTGAATCAAATAATGTTTTGGGGATGAATAGTTGCTAACCAAATTTGGAGAAAATTCTAAAATTATTATAATTCAAACTCAAGTCATGAAGTTTTGACTACTCCAATGCAACCCATCTTTGCTCTTCTTGGTCAAAATTTGACTAGGCAATGTCAGTGCTCTTATGACCTCCTTCTAAATCGATAGCGCTAAGAGGTTTGAATAGTGAGTTGAGATTAGATTATTCATTTGTTTTTGTAGATGAGATGAGATAAGTTGAGATTAATGTTAAAAGTTAAATAAAATATTGTTAAAATCTTTTTTTTTTATAGAATTTAAAAAAGTTGAATTGTTTATTTATTTTGTGTAAAAATTTGAAAAAGTTATAATAATTAAATTATGTGTATACCATCTCATCTTATTTTAACTCAATAATCTTCCTATTATTTATAAATCATCTCAACACATCTCATCTAATTATTCAAACGACTCCTTAAGGTGTGAGGTAATAGTATAAAAGTTCCTTTTAAAACCATCTAGTGATGGTGAAGTCCATTGATTACACATAATTTTTGACTGAAAATAGCAGAAAGCACTCAAATTAAGAAGCAGATTTTTAGAAGTGTAACACCTAAAAAAAGCACAACAGATCAGAATGAGAGAAAGAGTCTTTCTTAGCCCGTTGCGATTATTTAGGTCTCGATCGGTGTAGTGTGGAGTCATCGACAGTAATCCAGTGCTGCTGTACAGCGTCAGTGTGTACGTACACAATGGTAAGCAATATGGTATAAGTAGAATTTAAATAAAATAAACTAGTTATTAAAGACATTGAAATGTTGGCATGCATGACTATGTTGTGAACAGTGACTTGTGTCATAGTGTTAGGGATCTCGATCAAATCTCTAAATATTATGATCTTTTAGTCTCGTTTCACCATATGATGACTTGATATTCTTCATCGTCTTGCTTGGTATTGAACAATTTATGATAATGAAGAGTTCCTAGGTTAATGAAGGTATGGTCTTTAGTTACAGATTTGATGGTGATAATGAGTTCGGGTAATCTAAGTGATGAATTTGTATGTTAGATGTAATGTAGGACGACTTGATGATGACCCTTGGTGTTTGCAACACTTGGGTGATATTTAGGGTTGGTATGGTGAAGTGAGACTAGGGTTTGAATGGTGAATGGATAGATCTACAAATTTTGAAAGAGTTGTTTTAGATAGTCTAAGGTTTAGGTTAGATCAAAGATGAAAATGATCTTAGGGTTTGTGATGTGTAGGATGAGATCCAAAAGTGTAGAAAATGTTTTATAGTTTGAGGGAATGACTTAGGAATTGGTGAAGGCTAGAGTTAGGGTTTCTTAAAATATAAGAAATCCTTACAGGAATTAGAGTTTTTGGCTAAGCTTGTTGGAGGCAATAAATCTATGACAGATTTAGGGTTTTATGGCTTTATGGCATATATCTATGATGGAATATGGATCTATGGAGGCTTAAGAAGTGTTTGGTAGGTAGGAAAGTGTATAGAAAGTATGTGGTAATGGGTATTTTGGGTAGATCTCTTGTGAATGGTAGATCTAGGATGCTATATGAATGAAGGATATGAAAAATATATATATGGAGTATGATGGGTGTAATATGTGTTTGTGAGGTGAGAAAGTGTATGGAAAATATGTAGGAATGCGTAACATGGCTAGATCTCTTAGGAATGGTAGATCTAGAGTGTTGTATAGATGAATAACTCAAGGATTATGGAATGGAATGGGCTAAACATGATTTGTGTTGGGAATATGAGAAGATGCAAGATTTTATAAGATAAATGAAAAATTAGGTGAACAAGTAGGAAAATATATAGGTGTTGAACCCAAGATTTCAAGTTTTGTGTAATTATATATTTACACATGGATTTTGATGATAACAAATGAATTCAAAGAATAAAGAAGTCTTAAGCTCAAGTTGTCTACACAATGGAGTCAAGCACATCAAGGAAACAAGCATGAGCAAAAAGGGAACAAGTTCACAATTAAAATTATAGAGTAATGTTGTAAATCTCTTCAAAATTCGAAATTAGGATTAATGCTCAAAATTAATATTTTATCATAAAGCATTAAAATACATTTTTCGCATGTGCATGAATATTTTTGAAAATTAAATTTGAAAATTTTGAAAGATGATTGATTGTCATCTTTTACACGTGCATGCCTTGATTAAAGGGTTGAACTTTGAAAATATTAAAGATGATTGATTGTCATCTTTCACATGTGCATGTTTTATTTGAATATTTTCAAAAGTGATTGATACTTTTTTGGACTTATACAAAAGGTAGATGATTTTGTTTGAAAAATTTGAAAAGTAAAATGTGTTCATTTTGTCATATGCAAAAAGTAAAAGATTAGGTTTGAATTTTTTGAAAATGAAAGTGTGCTCATTTTGTCATATGCCAAAAGTAAAAGATTAGGTTTGATTTTTAAAAAAAATGAATGATGTTGTCTTTGACAATTGAAAAAGAAGAACCTTTTATTTGAATTTTTTGAAAAAGTGAATGATGTTGTCTTTGACATGTGAATCTTTTTAAATTTGAATATGAAGTCTTATATGCCTATAAATAGATCATTTGAGAGTTTCACATTTACAACACCAAGAGCATACAACATTCATTCAAAACTTTCATTCTCTCTTCTCTAAACATTGAGCCTTAATCCTTGTTCATTTTGAGAGATATAGTTTGCGCTGTATTGTTTTTACTTCACTCATTGAGGAGTGTTTTCTGATAACCTACCCACTATCAGTTTTTGTATCAGAAAAAGGGTGTGTATAACCCTTGTGCGTGTAGAAAGTATTCTACACGGGGAATAGTTGAATCACCACGTATAAGGTGATTGCAAGTGTAGAGGGTGTTCTACACGGATCCTTTGTAGCGGTGTTGTTCAAAGGTGTAATAGGTTTCTATCTCCACCTGAATGAGGTTGAATAGTGAATTTGGGAATCCTCAAGGGGTAGCTTGAGGCGAGGACGTAGGCAGTGGGGCCGAACCTCGTTAACATACTGAGTTTGCTTCTCTCTTACCCTTACTCTTTATATTTATTGTTATTTCATATTTTATTTATATTTTATATTATATATTTGATTTATAATTGTTATTTTTTTAATACAACTCAATTCACCCCCCTCTTGTGTTAGTCATCTGGGCAACAATAGGAACAAAGAATAAATGACTCAACAAACGAAAAATGAAGACTTTCTTTTTGGTATATATAGATATTTTGAGAAATCAAATAATAGTAAGAATAAGGCTTAGGAATATGATTGATATGCCAGAAAATATAGATGAACAAATTAGGAAATAAACAAGAACAAAGGCAGGTAATTGAATGGAAAAAGTGAAAAAATACTCATAAGATAAATAAATAATTCACCACCGATTCACGAATTACACGATGATGAAATAAGATAAATGAATCACCATCTATTCATGAATTGTAAGGTGATGATCCTCTCATTGGGATTCACGAATTATACCCAAGAGCCCAAGTGCCAAGCACCAAAAGATATCTTAATAACAAATAATCCGTCATCTAGGAAACTTGCCAAAGGATGCAAAATAAAATACTAAGAGTCCTATTTATAGACTAACCTAGTTGGAAACCCTGATAGGTTATCTAAATAATAAAATGACTAAAATAAATAAATAAATCAATGATAGTGGCGTAGGGCCCACGACAATGGCCCTTGGTGACTTGATCTGGCCTATAGCATAGGTCATTGGCAGGCTGTGCGTGTGGCTGGCATGGCCCAAGCCCATGCATAGGCGTTAGGCTGCCTACAATTGCTGCTTAACATGGTTCGCATGATCCAATTAGGTGGCTTGGGTGTTGGTTTGCTGTAACGTGCTTGCTAGTGTGCCACGGCCCAAGCATGGGCTAGGGCATTGGCGTTGATGGGCACAGGCAGATGCCATGCGTAGGGATGGCATGGCCTAGGCATGAGCCTAGGCGCTACAGCTGTGGGGCACAGGCAAGAGCCATGCGTAGGGCTGGCATGTCTGTTGAGGCATGCCACTAATCTCGTTGGGCTGTTGCTGTGCACGCTAGTCATGTCATGACATGGTACTGAATTTGTCATAGCTAGCCAGCTAGGTCATGTGCTGCTGATGCATGTTGAGGTATGTCATGACACGGCCTTGGCGTTGTTATGGCCAGGCTATGTGTTGCTGATATGTGCTGAGGCATGTCACTAGCATTGCTGCTGCTGCTGTGCATGCTAAGCATGTCTTACCATAGCCTAGGCGTGTTGATGGCTAAGCCATGGGCTATCAAGAGCATGTCATGGCTCGGGCCATGGCCTGCCTGCTGGGTGCTGCAGCATGTCAAGGGCATTACTGGGATGTCTTGGGCGTGCCATGGCAAGAGTCATGGCATGCCTATGGCATGTCTGTGCGGCTGACATGAGTGTGTCATGGCATGCTAGCGATGTTGTCAAGTGCGTGGCATTGTGTGAGCCATGACATATATGCAAGGCTGTCATGCACATGCCATGCCTGTGGTACTGTCAAGTGTGTGCCATGGCGGGGGCCATGACATGCCTGCGGAGTTGTTACGGGCGTGCCATGGCATGCCTGTGGGTGTGCTAATGGGCTGGCTGCTGGACATGTTGATGGCCCGTGGGATTATTAGGGCATGTTAGCGAGTATCGTGGGGCTGTCAAGACATGTCAACGATAGTGTCGTGGGGCTGTCAAGACATGCCAACAGCAGTGTCATGAGGTTTTCAGGGCTGAGCCATGACTTATTCAAATGAAAACATGTGAGCCACGTTCCAATTGATCCGTGTCATTCCCGCAATCTTCCTAAAGTATGCACTAGACCCTTAGAGAAGTCCTCCAAAGTAAGGCTTGACCCCATAAGTGGCCCGATCTCGCATGTCCATGAATGTTTAGGACCTTATCCTATGGCAATTTTTGTTGGGGTCTTGACACATGGCCACTAACTAATAGAAATAGCCTTAGGGAATTAGAGAATTTAAAAGGCTTCCAAAATTGAAATCAATGCTAAAAGATATTCATATGTCAAGTTAATCCATACTCCTCCACTACTAATTTGCTGTATCGTGCTTTGCATAAATTTAGCACAAAGTTACAACCAGTTTATTCTAGCTGGTATGTCCTAAATCAGGCTTCCTTCTTCTTCTTCTTCTCCTCTTTTTTTTTTTTTTTTTTTTTTTTTTAATAATAATTGCATGATCTAAATACGAAATGAGATAGATATATAAAAGTAATATTATATGTACTTATAATTTTACTTATAAAAAGTTTAAAAAGACTCATTTTTTCAGTTTCATTTTAAGATTCAAATTTTGAATTTTAAATTTTATAATTTTTATCCTATCAATAAGTAACGCATGAAAAAGTAAATTCTAAAAACTACTCGAGTTAAAAGGTAAGAGGAAATCTTAATATGCATTTCCTTATTCTTTTTGTGGTTCATTATGTAAAGGACATATTCTATAATTATTTTCTGTAACTTTTATAGTATTATATGTTAATAATAAGCATTCGAGCAGAGGATGAGTGGTTTAACAAAAACAACATTACAGACGATATAACAGTGTGATAAAGGAATCAAAATTCTTATATGCTGTTAATGGATGAATCTACTTATTTTTAATATTATATCCATATTTTAAGCTAAAATAAGTCCATGCAATTAGTTGTGACATTTTTTTTGTATGCGAGTCATGGTTTATGAGTCAAATATGATTTGAAAGATTTATTTTCTTTTTGAAATTTGGATTTATTTTAAGCTAAATCTAATATCTAAATATCAAACTCTCAAATCACTAAACTTATTTAAATTTAAAACCTCTTTACACGTAGGACCCACAATATTTTTCAACCTAACACATTTTTATACGCGGGACCCATAATAATTTTTAACATTCCATAAATACATCTAAACTCATATTAATATCTAAACACATATAAACTTATTTTAGGTGAGTCCCACAAAACTCGCTCTACCATCTCAACTCACTATTATTCATAAAGAATTCAACTCAACTTATTTCAACTCAATTCAACACCCAGACAGGATATATTTGGACATTATGGTAATTTTAGAAATTATCAAAATTTCTGATAATTTTATTCAAAACATCGCTCAAGTATAAAACAATTTTTAATTTTTAATTTTTAACTTTTTTGATTTAATTATTACCTAATAAGTATTCAAACACAGAACTTAATAAAATTTTTATAAACTTTAAAATAATATAATATTAAAAAATTATATTTAAATAATTTTTTAACTTTATAATATTTTTATTCAATTCTTTTTATTATTTCTCAAAATTTAATGAAACATATTCCCTCATATTATTTCATTACTATTCAAATAATTTTAAGATAGTCGAAGCTAATTAGTAGATCCCTAATGTAATTTGTTGTCGTCTAGTTTTCTTATGTGTGGTTGTATCAAGCTACAGATGGCACTTCTTTTATTACTCATATGTAATTTTTATTTCTGAAAAATGAATTTACCCTCTCTCTCTGTGGAAATTAAATTCTAATAAGTCTTGTTTAGTTATACAGATTAAACAAGTAAAAATTAAAAATTAAATAAAATATTATTATAATATAATTTTTATTTTGAGATTTAAAAAAATTAAATTATCTTTTATATTTTATATAAAAATTTTAAAAAATTATAATAATTTAAATAGGATGAGATGAAAAAATTTGCAATAGATAATACTTTAATCATAAAAGAATTATATAAAAATAATCTCACAAACTCATGTAATTTTATATGGTTCGTCGGATTATAAAATTACTTTTATTTTAAAATATATCTAATAAATCAAATAAATTATGTTAATTTATAAGATTGTTTTTATGTAATCATTTTGTGAATATAGCAGTATTATTTGTAAAAACTTTTTTTCCCCCTCCTCAACAAGCATGCATTATATATATACATACACATATATATTGAAAAGAGAATTACAACTAAGTTCAGGGTGGATCCTTTCCACTATCTATGTATAGAATACAATTAGGAATACTAAGAAGGGGTATTCGACCAAAAATCATTTCATTCGCTGCCTATTGCGTCACAGAGTGCATACATTGATTATGAGATCGATGTATTTTTCTGATCCTCTAGTTTACCTAGGGATGAAGATTTTAGCTGATGTCCTCTAAGATCAGTGCTAATTGCTGCTGAGGTGAAGAAGATTAATTTGTTATAACATCTATTACTGTTTGGGCATCTCCATCTAAAATTGATTTTTTTTTTTTTTTTTTTGTAGATAATTTACCATTTGTGTCGCAAGGAGAGCTGCTGAGGTCTCTGCAAATGTGGGGTTGATAATTTGGATCTTAGAGGTCCAAACCTCCACAAATCTTTCGTGAGTCTCGACATATGCCTGAAGTGATTGAGAATGAATTCCTAATTATTGCATCAAAAGAGTAACAACAATGATTTGATGGAGGCTTGATCCAGCTTTCCTTAAGGATATTTTTTGCCTTTTGTTCTCATGCTTCTTTGTAAGTTTAGTATGTAGTGTTTAGTTGGAGAGAATATTTTTTCAAATGTTGAGGATGTATGATTGTGAATAATATCATTTATTCTCCTCCAAATGAAGTCAATAGCAATCACTGCAAAAAGCTAAAAAATGATAAATTTATGATTACGTCAAACCAAGTTTGGGAGCTATTATCAATTTTATTAAATCTCGCATGGACGTAATTGAGAGTGATGCCAGATTTAGAAACTAGTTGCTATATTTTCACAATATTTTAACTATAGGGCATTCCACAATAAGATGGAGCAGCATTTTTTCTGCTTGGTTGCACATTGGACAAAATTCTTATTGTAAATTTGGGATTATACTACTTATTTGGGCCATGGTAGGAAGGATGTCCCATATAGCTTTTCAAAGTAAGAGTTTGTAACGATCATGTATTTTTAGGCTCTAAAATTTTTTCAACCTGGGAGCTAGAAAGTCTTGAAGTATTGTGATATCTGCATATTTTGCCGCCATATGATATGTTGTCTTAACTGAAAATTTACCATTGTAATTTAGGAGCTATATCAAAGTATCACTTATTTGGTTGCTTTGAGCAAGAGGAATTTTGTGTATGTGCCCTATGCTTTCTTGTTCAAATAGTGTAATCATTTTCTCAATATTCAAAGCACGTGGATTATTAGTTATGATATCGAAACTTTTAACTAGGGACGTACCTCATCCATGTCTTGTACAGGCTTCGACTTGAAATTCTCCATATATAGTATTCAAGGTTCTGTCCACACATTTACTGATAAACCATCAAATATTTAGAAACATGAACATTTTGCTAATAAATCTCTTGTCTTGATGAGTCCCTTTCATACCTATGAGTCTGAATTTTTTGGGTTTGCATTTTTGAAAGTAGTGGAGTTTAGATATTTTTTTTATAGAAACTTGTATCATAATCCATGACTGCTTTGATTCAATTCTCAGCTTGTTTTTGTTAATAATGCTAGATTCATTTTTTTATTAGTCTGATGCCCAATCCTCTTAAATATTTCGGCTGACATATTGATTTTCATAATTTCATAGACACCTAAATCCACACAAGAAATTTTTAAAACTCTTTTAAATGGCTAGGAAGAAAGAAACATTATTGACTAAAAGTTTTTAGAAAACACAATTATTTTAACTCACTATTATTTATAAATAATTTAGTTTATCTTAATTCAACTCAATGTCCAAATAAATTTAAGACCTAAAATAGCAAATACGAAATTATATAAATAAACAAGGCTTAAACTCAGCTCATCTAAACTCATACAGCCTGTCTAGCGCTTCTGTAGTACAAGCGGGAATTCCATTTCAGCAAGCCAACAAACGATGCGTTTAAATGGTGTTTATGCTTCCTACCTACTTGATACTTCGGGCAGTATATTTATTATTTTCTCGTGCACCAACTACAGTCCAACAGATTAAAAAAACACGTATGAGACCCAATAAAACATGCGAATGATGGTTAACGATAAATATTATTGTGAAACTTGTCAATTTATGTTTAAATCATTCTCTTCTATTCAAGGCTGGAGAATTGGAAGAAATGGAGTGAGAAGATCTTAAATATCTTGTCAATATTAATAAAAAGTAATGAAAAAATATTAAATAATAATAAAAAATATTGAAAAATAATAATAAAATAATAAATATTAATAAAATGTTCTTACTATTCAAAATACTATACAGATCATCTGAGGTTACGTGAATACCTAAAGGTAATCTTATACATTATAATTATATCTAATATTAATATTATTCAATTTATATATTTGTGATGATGAATAGTATTGATTACCGCAATTATTTTTCAGGGTAGCAGCAGTTAATGATGAAATCGATTGAATAAAATGCGTTTAGACAGTGAATTGAAATTATAAAAATTAAATAAATTATTATTAAAATATTATTTTTAATATTATTATTATTTTAAAAATTAAAAAAATTAAATTATTTATTATATTTTATATAAATTAAAAAATTATAATTATAAGATAAGATAAGATAAAGTAACGAGAAACGAGGCGTAAAAGATACCTGCTCCAGGAAAAGTTTGCTACATTGAAGGGAAGGAAAAGACGATAGTGGGGCCCTTGGGCGTACGAGCTAATCAAGCACAAATTGTGCTTTATCTTCTTTTTCTTCTTCCGTTTTTATTTATTTTTATTTTATTTTTTTAATTATTTGTGCTTTATCTAATTTATGACTTATTCAGATTTAAAGAATATTTTATCTTATATCATGATTATATCTAAAATTTTATGTAAAATATAATAAATAATTTAATTTTTTTTAAAATTTTAAAGTAATAATAAAATAAATATTTTATTTAATTTTTAATTTTAATATAAAACAATCTAATCTCTAAATTCAAAATAAGTTAATATTCGATGCCTGTTATTTGTTTTTAGAAATAAACTCTTATGGTTATGTGAGAAAAGGATTGCCCACATTTATTTTATGTTTTATTTTTAAAAATGAAAATAAGAAAAGTAAATATAATTTTTAATTAAACAATAAAGTCACAAAAAGACAAGGAGGGGAGATATTTCTTCTCGTGGCCCACGGTAATATAGCCCGCACTTGATGACCCTAGTTCGAGAATTCCTAATTGTGTTTGGATTAGGAGTGTGAAAAGACTTGATGAAAATAAGTCTATTTTATTATTTTGTTATTTTTACTTTCATTTGAGTCAATATTTTTATTAAGAGGGTCTAATGACTCTAATCTCAGCAGGCACAACTTCGATTGATAAAAAATTATTTAATATTATATTAAATTGACAAACCTAATAATCTATAATCAGTTTATATTTATATATTATTAATACACAATAAAATGTTTGGACTAGAGTATTTAAATCTTAGAAATAATATTAAAGAAATGATATTAATATTAAAACATGTAAATTTTGCTTTTTTTTTTAAAAAATAAATTTAAGACTCATATAAAAAATTATTTTTTAATAATAGATCTAATTTTTTTTATAAAAGAAGTGGTTACACACTCATCCATTTGGCAATATAATTGCTCTAAGTATTTTAAGACGTTCTCAAATATTTCATTTCTATTAAATAAAACACATAAAATAATGCAATCAATTTTTTAAACTTTGAAATAAAAATAGCATTAAAAATTAATATTTTAATAATATTTTACCTTTATAATATTTCTATTTAAATTCTTTTATTTTATTTTTCAAAACTAAATAAAATCTCTAAACTTAAATTATTTCACTATTATTTAAAGATGAGTAATGATACACCTATAAATATTTTACAACTTATTCAAATAATCAATGAAGTTATGTCATTTCATGTAAAGTTATAATATACGATTTTTTTGGCAAATATGCTGAAATATTCTAAAATTACATAAGAGGAGTTAAAACTATATTATTTAAACTTACACGTTATTATTAAGAAAAAAGTTACAAAACCTTTTATTATTCACACAATCTCCACATACTACACTTTTTTTAATTTTTATTTTTATTTTCTTTTATCATGTATTTAATATATAGATAATAAATAAAAGAATTCAATTAATTTAAAAAGAATTGTTGAACTCAAGATTTCAAGTTTCATGTGATTATAAATCTACACATGGATTTTGATGATAACAAATGAATTCAAAGAATAAAGAAGTCTCAAGCTCAAGTTGTCTACACAATGGAGTCAAGCACATCAAGGAAACAAGCATGAGCAAGAAGGGAACAAGTTCACATTAAAATTATAGAGTAATGTTGTAAATCTCTTCAAAATTCGAAATTAGGATTAATGCTCAAAATTAATATTTTATCATAAAGCATTAAAATACATTTTCCACATGTGCATGAATATTTTTGAAAATTAAATTTGAAAATTTTGAAAGATGATTGATTGTCATCTTTTGCATGTGCATGCCTTGATTAAAGGGTTGAACTTTGAAAATATTAAAGATGATTGATTGTCATCTTTCACATGTGCATGTTTTATTTGAATATTTTCAAAAGTGATTGATGCTTTTTTAGACTTATACAAAAAGTAAAAGATTAGGTTTGAATTTTTTGAAAATGAAAGTGTGCTCATTTTGTCATATGCCAAAAGTAAAAGATTAGGTTTGATTTTTTTTGAAAAAGTGAATGATGTTGTCTTTGACAATTGAGAAAGAAGAACCTTTTATTTGAATTCTTTGAAAAAGTGAATGATGTTGTCTTTGACAATTGAAAAAGAAGAACCTTTTATTTGAATTTTTTGAAAAAGTGAATGATGTTGTCTTTGACATGTGAATCTTTTTAAATTTGAATATGAAGTCTCATATGCCTATAAATAGATCATTTGAGAGCTTCACATTCACAACACCAAGAGCATACAACATTCATTCAAAGCTTTCATTCTCTCTTCTCTAAACATTGAGCCTTAATCCTTGTTCATTTTGAGAGATATAGCTTGCGCTGTATTGTTTTTATTTCACTCGTTGAGGAGTGTTTTCTGATAACCTACCCACTATCAGCTTTTGTATCAGAAAAAGGGTGTGTATAACCCTTGTGTGTGTAGAAAGTATTCTACACAGGGAATAGTTGAATCACCACGTGTAAGGTGATTGCAAGTGTAGAGGGTGTTCTACACGGATCCTTTGTAGCGGTGTTGTTCAAAGGTGTAATAGGTTTCTATCTCCACCTGAAGGAGGTTGAATAGTGAATTTGGGAATCCTCAAGGGGTAGCTTGAGGCGAGGACGTAGGCAGTGGGGCCGAACCTCGTTAACATACTGAGTTTGCTTCTCTCTTACCCTTACTCCTTATATTTATTGTTATTTTATATTTTGTTTATATTTTATATTATATATTTGATTTATAATTGTTAATTTTTTTTAATACAACTCAATTCACCCCCCTCTTGTGTTAGTCATCTGGGCAACAATTGGTATCAGAGCTAAGAGCTCTATTATAAGATTAACTATCTTTTGAGTTAAGATCTTATGGCTAACATTGCAGCTTCATTTGGTGAAGGTCAATCTAGTAGTCGGCCTCCACTCTTTTGTGGAGATAATTACTCATTCTGGAAAGTTAGAATGAGAATATTTCTTCAAGCTCAAGGTAGAGAAATATGGAAATGTATTGTAAATGGACCTTATATTCCAACAAAAGTGGTTGGTGGAGTAAAGGTTAAAAAGGAAGAAGAAGAGTTTGATCGTGAAGACGATAGACTTTATACTTTAAATTTAACTGCTATGAATTTATTATATAATGCTCTTAATGGAAATGAGTTTAATAGAATAATGAATTGCGCTACGGCAAAGGAAATTTGGGATAACTTGGAAGTAACTTATGAAGGAACTTCGCAAGTCAAGGAATCAAAAATTTATATTCTTACTCATGAATATGAAATGTTTAAGATGAATGATGATGAATCTATTTCTAGTATGCACACTCGTTTTACTAACATCATAAACAGCTTGACAGCTCTTGGCAAAGTTTATTCTAAGGTAGAGATAGTAAGAAAAATTCTCAACTCTTTACCAAAACGTTGGGAATCAAAAGTTACAGCGATTCTTGAAGCTAGAGACCTCAAGAAGCTCGAAGTCAATGAACTCATCGGGTCACTTATCACCCATGAGTACACATTGAAAAGAGGAGAAGAAGAAGGAAAGCCAAAGAAGAGTTTAGCACTTAAAGCTGTTCCTCATGAAAGTGAAAGTGATGAAGATGAGGAAAATGACGATAAAGATGAAGAAGTTGCGATGATAACAAGAAGAATTCAGAGGTTCTTGAAGAAAAATAGAACTCCTCCGAGGAAATCTTTCAAAAAGTTTTCCAAGAAAGATTCAGGTAAAAACGACACTTTAATTTGTTATAAATGCAATAAACCTGGTCATATCAAGCCAGATTGTCCTCTGCTAAAGAAAGATCGAAACAAGGGCAAGAAAGCAATGAAAGCTACATGGGATGATGATTCAAGTAGCTCAGATAGTGAAGCAAGTAATGAAGAATCAGCAAATCTTTGTCTTATGGCTAAAGATGACATTGAGGTAACAAATCTTGATAATATTGAAAATCCTTCATATGAAGAATTGCAAAATGTTTTAGAAGAGATTTATGAGGAATTTGAAAAATTGGGTATCAAGTATACTGCTTTGAAAAAGAAAAATTCTTCTTTAACAAACGAAATTGAAATTTTAAGAAAAGAAAGTATCATTTTGAAAGATGAAAATCTTGAATTGAATAAGAAGAAAACCGATTTAGAAAATATTGTTGAAAACTTTACGAATGGAAAAAGAAATTTTGAAAAACTTCTTGGTAGTCAAAGATGTGTTTTTGACAAGGCAGGTTTGGGATATATGCCAAAACAAAAATACAAACCTTATAAAAATTTCTTTGATAATCATTCTACCTCAAAGACTAATATTCAAAATTCTTTTCATAAAAATAATTTTGTCAAAAAAGGATATTATTATAATCATTCAAGTTTTTCATATATGTCACATGCTATTTGTAATTTTTGTAATAGAAATGGTCATAATTATCATACTTGTCCTATTAGAAGAAATCATACAATGACTATTAGGGCCATATGGGTACCTAAAAATCTTGTTTCTTCTAATACTAATAAATAAAGGACCCAAAGAACTTGGGTACCAAGAAAAATCATTTTAATTGTTTTTATAGGTATGCATGAAGTCATCCACAAGCAAAAATAAGTGGTTTTTAGATAGTGGATGTTCAAGACACATGACGGGAGACAAGACTAAGTTCTTTGATCTTAGATCTAAAGAAGAAGGACACGTGACATTTGGAGATAACTCGAAAGGGAAGATCGTGGGAATAGGTAAAATTGGTAATGAATCTTCTCTCATAATTGAAGATGTTCTACTTGTTGAAGGTTTAAAACATAATCTTTTGAGCATAAGTCAATTATGTGATAAAGGATTTACAGTTACTTTTAAAATGGATAAATGCATTATTTTGAATGATCATGATTGTAATATTTGTTTTATTGCTTTTAGAAACAATAATGTTTATACAATTGATTTTGAAGAAATTACCTCACAAGATGCTATTTGCTTGTCAGCTCAAAATGAAACTAGTTGGTTATGGCATAGAAGATTAGGTCATGCCAACATGGAACTTATTTCCAAACTTTCAAAAAATGATCTTGTGAGAGGTTTACCAAAAACATATTTTCTTAAAGACAAAATTTGTGATGCATGTCAATTTGGTAAACAAACAAAAACTTCTTTTAAAACTAAGAAACATATTTCCACTACTAGACCATTGCAACTGATACACATGGATCTTTTTAGACCAAATAGAGTTGCAAGTCTAGGAGGAAAATATTATGCATTTGTTATTGTTGATGATTTCTCTAGATATACTTGGGTCATCTTTCTTGCTCATAAAGATGAGGCACATAATGCCTTTACCAAGTTATGCAAGAGAATTCAAAATGAAAAGGGCTATACTATTTCAAGTATCCGAAGTGATAGGGGAAAAGAATTTGTTAATAAAAATATTGAAACATTTTGTGATGAAAACGGTTTTATTCATAATTTTTCTGCTCCTCGAACTCCTCAACAAAATGGGGTAGTAGAGAGGAAAAATAGATCTCTTCAAGAGATGGCAAGAACAATGCTCAATGAGAACAACTTGCCTAGTTATTTTTGGGCCGAAGCGGTAAGTACTGCATGTTATGTTATAAATAGAGTTATGTTAAGGTCTAAATTAGATAAAACCCCCTATGAGCTTTGGAATGAGAAAAAGCCCAACATTGGTTACTTTCATGTATTTGGATGCAAATGTTTTATTTTGAATGACAGAGATAATTTAGGCAAGTTTGATGCAAAATCTGATGAAGGTATTTTTCTCGGGTATTCTACTAATAGTAAAGCTTATAGAGTATTCAACAAAAAGACTTTAACTGTACAAGAATCTATGCATGTAGTATTTGATGAATCTAATTCTCCACTCTCCAAGAAATCTATTGATGAAGAAATAGAAGGTATAAATAACACAGAAAGTCTCAATCTCAACAAAGAGAAAGCAATAGAGGAAGTTCAACATGGAGCCATCAGGAAAGATCATCAAAATTTAATACAAGATGCAACCAAACAGTGGAAATTTGTGAAAGATCATCCAGTGGAACAAATTTTGGGAGAACCTTCACAAGGTGTAAGTACTCGATCATCTCTTAGAAATATTTGTAATCATACTACTTTTCTATCTCAAATTGAACCCAAAAATATTGATGACGCACTTCTTGATGAATCTTGGATTCTAGCTATGCAAGAAGAGTTGAATCAATTTGAAAGAAATGATGTTTGGACACTTGTTCCTAGACCCAAAAATTATACTATTATTGGAACAAAATGGGTTTTTAGAAACAAGAAAGATGAGTCTGGAGTCATTACTAGAAATAAGGCTCGACTTGTAGCCCAAGGTTTTAATCAAGAAGAAGGAATCGATTATGATGAGACATATGCACCTGTCGCAAGATTAGAAACTATTCGAATGCTACTTGCATATGCTTGTTATAAAGATTTCAAACTTTTTCAAATGGATGTTAAAAGTGCTTTCTTAAATGGTTTTATAAATGAAGAGGTATATGTTGAGCAACCTCCAGGTTTTGAAAATCATATTTCCCCAAATCATGTTTTCAAACTCACAAAAGCACTATATGGACTTAAACAAGCTCCTAGAGCTTGGTACGAGAGACTCAGTGGTTTCTTGATTGAAAAAGGTTTTTCAAGAGGAAAAATCGACACAACTCTTTTCATTAAATATGAAAATGATGATATTCTTTTGATTCAGATTTATGTTGATGATATAATATTCGGTGCTACTAATGAAAATATGTGTCAAGTTTTTGCTAAGACTATGCAGGAAGAATTTGAGATGAGCATGATGGGTGAACTTACATTCTTTCTCGGATTGCAAATTAAGCAAGCAAAAAGTGGGACATTCATCAATCAATCAAAATATATTAAGGAATTACTGAAGAAGTTTGGGATGGAAAATGCTAAGGAAATTGGAACACCAATGAGCCCATCAACTAAACTTGATAAAGATGAATCCGGTAAGCCAGTTGACTCGAAAATATATCGAGGTATGATTGGTAGCTTATTATATTTAACAGCCAGTAGACCAGATATTATGTTTAGTGTGTGCTTATGTGCACGTTTTCAATCATCTCCAAAAGAATCACATTTAATTGCAGTTAAGCGCATTCTTAGATATCTTAGTGGTACAATTAACCTAGGGTTATGGTACCCTAAGCACACATCTTTCGATTTAATCAGCTACACAGATGCAGATTATGTTGGCTGTAAAATAGATCGAAAAAGCACTAGTGGAGCATGCCATTTCTTAGGTCATGCATTAGTTTCCTGGTTTAGTAAAAAACAAAATTCTGTTGCACTATCTACTGCTGAGGCAGAATATGTTGCTGCGGGTAGTTGTTGTGCTCAAGTTCTCTACATGAAGCAACAACTTGAAGATTTTAAACTCATGTATAATCACATTCCAATCAAATGTGATAATACAAGTGCTATAAATCTTTCAAAGAACCCAATACAACATTATAGAACTAAGCATATTGAAATAAGGTATCATTTTCTTCGAGATCATGTGCAAAAAGGTGATATAATGTTAGAGTTCACAAACACACACGATCAGTTAGCAGATATTTTCACAAAACCTTTACCAGAAGATAGATTATGTATGATCAGAAGAGAAATAGGTATGATGCATGCTATGAATATCTCTTAAAAGATAGACCAGAGTCAATAAAAATAGAGATAGATTTTTTTTAATACTTTTACATAAATTTGAGATTCTTAGCCTCATGTTTGAGACGCTCATTCTCTTCATACAATATCATGTCATTCTTATTCATGGGAACCGGCAAGCGGAATGAAGAATCTAATAAAGATTTCAACTGTTTATTCTTCTGCCGAATGATTCCTTCCCTTGTGTGAGACTCTTGAACAATTTGTTGAAGTACAACAATTTGTTCTTTGAGCTTTTCAACTTCGTGATTTTTGACTTGTAGCCGCTGAGAAAAAGCCACAATAGAGGAAGAGTAGCGAGTCCCAAGACTCACCAAGTCATAAATAGCATCAGAATCTGACTTATTAGTCAGATTATTATTTTCTTGCTGCAACATGGCACCAATGGTAGCTGCAGAAAGAACAGGAGGTTGAGATGCAGAATGCCTCATGGATGGATCTAGAGAAATGTTAGAAGAATGAGCCATTGAGAAAAGAATAGAAGGCTTAAAACGAGAATGCTGAAGGAATGCAGATGAGTTATAGAGATGAGATGAAAACTTGATGCGGATTAGATGAACTTCAGGACTGATTTTATAGAGATAGCATAAAGAATAAGACAAACTATTTTCTCTTCAAATCTTATTTAGTCAAAAGAAATACAAGATATGCTGGACACACATTGTCAAAAGTTTTCTTACTAAGCCAGCGAGATTAACAGTAGATTGTCCCTATTTTTCTAGTAAACGATGAACCTCTGCTGTTATCTGCCGATGTTGACCTTGTATCTGAACCCTTTCTCGTTCCAGCTCTTCTATTCGTGGTTGCAGATCATGAGCATACCAATCTGCAAATTTTTTCAACTCTTGGTTTTCTTGCTTTAGCCTTTTATTCTCACTATCCTTATTAGCAAGCTTCTGTCGTAACTCAGATATTTGCATGTTAAGATGATCAATCTCACTCACCCTCGCCATTAACCTTCGAGACATGATCGTAACAGAGGCAGCATATTGATTACTGAGCATTCTTGATTCTGCAATAATCTCAGAATCAGCCTTACTAGAAAAACGGTTCACTGCTCCTATCATGGTATTGACGGCCTCAGGAGAGAAGATTGATGATTGATGCGTCAAGGGTTCCTGATTCAAGTCTGAAACATTAGTGGAAGAGAATTGCTCAGCCATTCTATCGTTGTGGAAAAACAGAACTCAGGTCAAGAAGTGATTATTTTTTTGGCATCCGATAGATGAAAATGATCATTTTTTTATAGAAACTCGGAGCCTTCAATCCCGTTTGTCAACAACATCAGGCGATTGTTTAAATCTTCAGCCGTATTAAATTCATAGAGTTAGGCCTCGAGGCTTTGCAGCACTTGTCGGGTCACGGACGGCTCCATTTTTCAACTATCTACAGTGACTATTAAACGCATCGTTTTCTTCAGTCCATTTTCTTGTTGCGGATCCTTTTTAATGATGCCAAAAGGGGGAGAAGTGTTAGACTAGAACATTAACATTGTTTAAATTGCTAAACTTGTTATATATGCTTGGAATTATATTTATACTTTTGCTTGAAAAACTAACGCATATTTTCAGGGGGAGCTTAAGTATTAATATAGGTTTCAAGTTCTATCAAATATTTGTCATCATCAAAAAGGGGGAGATTGTTGAACTCAAGATTTCAAGTTTCATGTGATTATAAATCTACACATGGATTTTGATGATAACAAATGAATTCAAAGAATAAAGAAGTCTCAAGCTCAAGTTGTCTACACAATGGAGTCAAGCACATCAAGGAAACAAGCATGAGCAAGAAGGGAACAAGTTCACATTAAAATTATAGAGTAATGTTGTAAATCTCTTCAAAATTCGAAATTAGGATTAATGCTCAAAATTAATATTTTATCATAAAGCATTAAAATACATTTTCCACATGTGCATGAATATTTTTGAAAATTAAATTTGAAAATTTTGAAAGATGATTGATTGTCATCTTTTGCATGTGCATGCCTTGATTAAAGGGTTGAACTTTGAAAATATTAAAGATGATTGATTGTCATCTTTCACATGTGCATGTTTTATTTGAATATTTTCAAAAGTGATTGATGCTTTTTTAGACTTATACAAAAAGTAAAAGATTAGGTTTGAATTTTTTGAAAATGAAAGTGTGCTCATTTTGTCATATGCCAAAAGTAAAAGATTAGGTTTGATTTTTTTGAAAAAGTGAATGATGTTGTCTTTGACAATTGAGAAAGAAGAACCTTTTATTTGAATTCTTTGAAAAAGTGAATGATGTTGTCTTTGACAATTGAAAAAGAAGAACCTTTTATTTGAATTTTTTGAAAAAGTGAATGATGTTGTCTTTGACATGTGAATCTTTTTAAATTTGAATATGAAGTCTCATATGCCTATAAATAGATCATTTGAGAGCTTCACATTCACAACACCAAGAGCATACAACATTCATTCAAAGCTTTCATTCTCTCTTCTCTAAACATTGAGCCTTAATCCTTGTTCATTTTGAGAGATATAGCTTGCGCTGTATTGTTTTTATTTCACTCGTTGAGGAGTGTTTTCTGATAACCTACCCACTATCAGCTTTTGTATCAGAAAAAGGGTGTGTATAACCCTTGTGTGTGTAGAAAGTATTCTACACAGGGAATAGTTGAATCACCACGTGTAAGGTGATTGCAAGTGTAGAGGGTGTTCTACACGGATCCTTTGTAGCGGTGTTGTTCAAAGGTGTAATAGGTTTCTATCTCCACCTGAAGGAGGTTGAATAGTGAATTTGGGAATCCTCAAGGGGTAGCTTGAGGCGAGGACGTAGGCAGTGGGGCCGAACCTCGTTAACATACTGAGTTTGCTTCTCTCTTACCCTTACTCCTTATATTTATTGTTATTTTATATTTTGTTTATATTTTATATTATATATTTGATTTATAATTGTTAATTTTTTTTAATACAACTCAATTCACCCCCCTCTTGTGTTAGTCATCTGGGCAACAAGAATAAACAACTCAAAACAAATTTTAAAAAAATATATTAAAAATTTTTAAAAATGTGATAATATGTAGAAATGAGAGAGATTGAATAGCATTATTCATTAATTAATACGACCTTAAAACTATTTATTAGATTGACAACTCTTGACACTTTGCTCTCTTAATTTGAATAAGAAGTCGATGGTTTTTGTCACGGTCTCAGACCCAAGTAAATTTATCGGCAATGAAGTCAGGTACGGTAGGATTTATGAGATGGGAGTGATGGGGTACGGAAAGGAGGTCCTCCACATATTAAGTTACTTTATATCATCCTCAATGATTCTTTAAAATTTAAAGATACTGTTAATATATATAAGGTAAATTTAATTTTTAACTATTTTATTTATATAAATTTTCATATTAGATAGTTATTTTTTATTATATAAGAATAAAATAATATAAAATAAATTTGATTTTACTATTCACATCAAATTTTTATATTTAGATTATCTATTTATTCATTATATAATAATAAGTAATTAATAATTAAAAAATATTTAATATTTATTTTATTTTATTTTATTTTATCATATTTTAGTATTCTACGTATTATATATTAATTAGTAATCATATTTTAATTAAATTAGTAATTAAGTGTAATATAAAGTAATAAAATAAACATTTACTCCTTAAATATTAACAAGTAAATTTGATTTTACCTTTATCAATATTGTAGCTAAAAGTCAAATAATTTGAGTTTGCCTAATCTATTGCAAATCGGTTTTCATCTCTAATAGTTAAAATGGACTTTATTTTTACATATGTATAATCAATTACGAATGCTCTTAGATAGTGAGTTTAGCTAAGGTGAAAGTTAAAAGTTAAAATTTCGTTTAGATTCATAAAACGACTCATCTTATCTTATCTTATAATTATATTTTTATTTATTTATTTTTTCAAATATCAAAAAATAATAATATTAAAAAATAATATTTTATTTAACTTTCATCTTTTATTTAAAACCATCTCGTTTTATCTTATCTTATTTCTGAATCCAAACCAGTCCTAAATAAAAATATTATTAGATTATTATTTTTTTTAATAATTTATTATTTTAGCATTTAAAAAATTTGAATTGTTTATTATATTTTATGTGAAAAATTGTAATGATGAAATGAGATAAAATAAAATGAAACAATTTTAGTATTTAAATGGTGTCTAAATCTTAATATTTTAAAAAAATTTATTTATTATTTCTACACCTCACATATCATATATATATTTTATTTTTATTTTTTATTAAATATGTAGCACATGGATGATGAATATAATAATTCAATTCATTTTAGAAGAATAAAATTAATTTTTATAAAAAAAATATAATGTACGGCATATGAAAATAATGGATAGTAAAACTATAAAATTTAATTTGCTTTGCTGCATAGTGCATATCCATAAATCAATAAATAAAATAAAATAAATGAGAAAAACTAGTGAAAAAGTTACCCAGTCCCTTCCCTCCGCCAGTCTCAACAGTACTCATGTTGACTATTTTAACTTGTTTTGGGGCTACGAAATGTCTAACTTGATCAAGATAATAATGAGACGTGTGGCTCTACAGCCACACATGGGGATCCGATGAGATCCGCCAGTGTTTTTTTAATTTCGGTTTTTTAATATATTTTAAAATATATTTTATTAATTTTTTTTTATAATTTTATTAAAAGAATTAAATAAAAATAAAAAAATACAATAAAATTGTCGGGATCCCTGAAAAAAAAAAAAAAGTGTCGGGATCTCCCGTCTGTAAGAGAAGAGAGCAGCATTTCTCATACCAAGAAATATCTGTTTGGCTATAAATGGGAGGACGCCTTTTCCTTTCTTGAACACTATAACTGTTTCTCTTTCTCTCTCTATAATCCTCTCCTCTCCTCTCCTCCCTGTAATTGGTGACTTTTGGTGAAGCTCAGACCTAGCAGGTTTTCTGAACTGCAGTATCCAACGAGGTAAAGAACCAGAATCCCAACAATTCCAGCTCTTCTCTCATGCTTGTCTGCATGTTCAGGAGATAAAATTGGTGGGCTTTTCTGGGTTTTTTTCCTTTCTTGTTTTTTTTTTTTCCTTTTTTTTTTAATTTTTAATTTTTTTTAATTCATTTACCTGGATCTGTGGCCAGCTGCTTTACTAGGGTTTCTGCTGAATTTGGAGAAATTTGGCAGAAACTCCACTTTGACTGTGACGTGCTTTCTAATTTTATGTGCTTTTTTTTTTTTTTTGGAGGGATGGCGAGAGAGAAGATAAAGATCAAGAAGATTGACAACGTGACTGCGAGGCAGGTTACCTTTTCCAAGAGAAGACGAGGGCTTCTAAAGAAAGCTGAAGAGCTTTCTGTTCTGTGTGATGCTGAGGTTGCGCTCATCATCTTCTCAGCTACTGGAAAGCTCTTCGAGTTTTGCAGCTCAAGGTATTGCATTTTCTCTTCTTATCGTTTTGATTAAATGTACGACTTGTGATCTTCTACTATATCCTCTCAACTCTTTTACTTTGTGCGTCTGTGTCTGAGTGCGTGCGTGCCATGAGAGGGGGAGAGAGAGAGAGAGAGAGAAGGACATCATCGTAGCAAGAAAATCGAGATCTTTGCTCAAATTTCATGTTTTCTTTAATGTAGAAACCTTGTATTCTACGTATATTCAATGCTAGGAAGTTTTCAAGGATTACATGGGATCGTTTGGATTGAGCATTCCTCCTTCATAGATGAACAGCTTTAGCTTTGTCGGTAGTAGCAGTAAAGGTACTGTTTCACAGTTTCGTCACAGCCCCAACAAAAATACGACTTTTTTTATTCAAACCAACGTCTGGGTTTTTCAGTTCTGATCTGCGTTTGGGGGACTTTCGATATTCCAAATCTTCTCCATCCATGACATAAAGTTGTTGGATCTTCACATACCGATTTTCATTTTTTCTTTTTGGGTCTCATATGACATCCTCTCATCGATCGATCCCATGTTGAAATGTTAACACGTGTCCTCATTTTTCAATGATCCGAGCTTAACTTTTTGTTCTTTTCCTACCTATACATCATGTTTAGGGTGCTAGAAATTAGAAATATATATTCCGAGTTGAAATCTTGGACATCCCTAGAGTCCTAAAGAGAGATTAAATATCATGAGTACTGCCAAAACGTGATCATTGGTAACACCTATAATATTACCGGATTTCTCAATTAATAAACTTTATGAACCCGATCATGTACTTAAGAATGTTTTAGCTAAAGTTAACGTGGTCCAAAGCATGTTTAAGCTCCATTTCTTCTGTTGGTGGTGAAAGTTTTAAGGGAACTAAAGCCTGTATATATTATAATGATATATTAGAGCTAGTGGGTGTAATTAATTAATTAAATTGTGTTTGAAAAGTGAATAGAACAAAATCATTAGAGGTGGAAGAAGAGGCCCTATAGGCTAGTAATATGCCGGACGAGTGAGCAACAACACGAGGAATACATATATATATATATTATATAATAGTTTCAATATATACATATCCAAGCTCTGCCAAATAAGTAATACTAGGTCTTTAGAGATTGTAAGTCTAGGTTAGGATTAAATAATAATATATATATATAAGATTAAGTTGTATATCTATCATCTGAAATTTAATTTACAGCTGCAAAAAGTAACTAAACAAGGCAATATAATATAACCAGTTTCGTATAGGAAACTTTCAAATGTGCAGTGCACGGGACCGGGGTTTACTCTACCGGAATGGGTCTGAAGGGCCCTACCTTAAAGAGGTTCCCGATGTTAGGAAAAAAAAAAAAAGATATATATCAGTAATTTTGACTTTGACTTTCAGCCACAGTTTTATATATTTAAAAATCCTAGCTAGGCTTAAGCTGTTTTCTAAATGTATAAACTATTTACTATGCAATCAAGCAGCCATCCTAATTTACACGTGTTTTCATGTAATTGGTTTGTAAAGATAGAAGTTTTTACATGATCAGCACTATATTATATGATCTGTTGGCACTTCTTTTCTCGGTTGACATTGACGTTGATGATCAAGAGAATATATATATATATATATATGTTTGGTCCTTCTGGATATGGATGGAGTTCTGCAAATTACTAATTCTATGGATCATCATTATTTTATTTGTAATTGCTTGTAAGCTGTGGGCAATAATTATATCGTTTTTTATGCGTGCTTTATAAGTTGTGATTATGATTTTGAATGTCAAAGAACTATAATGGTTTCCGAAAATGGTCATTCTCAGTCGAAAAACCCAAGTTTATGCAGGTTTTCCCTTTGTTATCAACTGTATTTCTTTTACTCCAATCAATTTATAACATGCTCAAACTGGCTCAACTCTCTATACATTGATCACGGTGCTAATGTTCAAGACAATATATTGATCTTAATTGGGATAATGTACAGGCCAGAGATCACTTTCTTTTCAAGTTCTTTGAGTATATGTGCCTTAAGTTTGTAAACAGAAAAACTAAAGAAGGAAAGAACAAAAGAAAATGAAAGAAAATACAGGAAAAATTGATCAGGTCTCAAGTGTTTTTGTTTTTGTTTAAACCTTTGTCCAAGACTGCAAGTTGAGGCTTAATATACTCTCTGACCATATTAAATATTAAAAAAAAAAAACTGTGTTGTAGGGTTACTAAAGTTCCAATCTTTATCTTTAAATTAAAAAAATCGATTGCATGATTGAAACTTTGTCATCTTATAATCAGACTCTCATTTTTAAAGCATTTTAAGTCTTTTCACGATGGGATGAGGATCAGAACATCATTTCAGTTTTGATTTAGCTGTGTACGTATAACGTGTAAGACGCTTGATCATGATGATCCGATCTAGGCGCATGAGGGTTTTATTTATTAGTTTATTTGTGTGTTTATTCTTTTTAAACACAAAATGAGTGGTAGTTTAGTTGCCATACTCAAAGTACTTAAGTGTAATTTTTTCAGAAAAACATGAATAATATGCTAGCTATATTAAACACTTAAATTTAAAAAAGAGAAATGAATTCAATCTCACAGAAGAGCTTTTTTTTTTTGATAAATTTAACAAACAAAATATAAAATTTAGTAAAACTAAAAATAATAACAATTTATTTCAAGGAACTATAAATTAAAAACATTAACAATCTCGTTTAATATAAAAATTGACTAGTATTTATGCATACAAAAACATTAATAGCTCAAAAATATGGAGTTTGGCATGGCATTTACAATCCTCGCAGATCGCAGCTGAGGACTAAAGTCTTGGAGTTATATACTGTCAACGTACCTGTACATTACATCATGAATTTGTCATTCATTTCACCCATTATCCATGTTTATGTTTTTGAAGTTCATTTCCATGAGTGGATCATCTTCTAACCAGATTATCTTTCATCTTTAACTTGAAGTATGAAGGATATACTTGAAAGGTATAATCTGCACTCTAATGGCCTTAAACAAATGAACCAACCTTGTCTTGAACTGCAGGTAATGTATCTCTAATCACATCTTTTTAAATTTATTTGTTTTTGGATTCTTGCGGCTAATAGAGCATATTTCAGGAGGCTTGATGTCTCAAGGGAAAAAAGTGTCCCGATCGATTGATTATCCATCTGTAGCACATATTCCAGGAGTTCGTTTTAATCAAGTACCGGAAAAGCTTTATTTTACTTTTTTCTTGAATTAATACGAGGATGACTGAATCCTGAAGGAATCCTTGTCATTCTCTACTAAATGTCATGGATGAGACAATGGCATTTCATAGAAATTGCGAATCCAAGCCTCACATAGGATATCTTTCCTTTCTTCCCAAGCTTTACATGAAGTGATTACATGTCATTTGACCGCTTAGTCATTTTCAGCTAGAGAATAACAACTTCATCAGATTGAGCAAGGAAATGGCAGATAAGACACACCAACTAAGGTACAATATTCTAGTTGCTAAAGAATTATCTTTCATTGTCTTTGCTTGTACTAATTTCATTATATTCACCAACAGGCAGACAAGGGGAGAGGAACTCGATGGACTAAATTTGGAGGAATTGCAAAAACTAGAAAAAATGCTTGAAGCTGGACTTACCCGTGTTCTTGAGACCAAGGTTTTTGTCGGACTTCTCGTTTCGATTCTGTATATCACAATTACTTGCCAGATTTAGACATGCACACACATGCACAGAAGGTGATAGATATCAAGTAACATGTGGAGCTTCCTATATCTTTCAGGAAGACCGGTTTCTGACTGAGGTTAACGCACTTGAAAGAAAGGTTTGTAAAGAGACTCCACTGTGTTTTCTTTATTGGAGAGACATGTCTGGATTAAAAAATATGCATTCGAATTGATAAGAATTATCTTGTTCTCAAAGTGCTTCCAACTTCCAGTAGTCTTGGGTTTCAGTTTAGTTAATTTTTCTGAGATGTAATGTCATTATCATTGCCAACTAAGTGCGAATTTCACCTGTCTTTCTTCATTTGCATTCTTGCATGGACTACCAATGCACAGGGAGCTCAGTTGATGGAAGAGAACAGTCAGTTAAGACAGCAGGTGAGAATTTCTAGTCTTTGTTGTATTTTTCTTTCCAGAAAATTGCATGAATTGGTGGATGATGAGATTTTTGGATTGCAGATGATGAAGATGTTGTCCAAGGGAAAAAGAGCCGTGGTTGTGGAGTCAGACACCGTGGTCCAGGAAGAAGGCCTGTCCTCAGAATCCGTCACCAATGTTTGCAGCAGTGGCGGCGGCCCGCCTTCTTTAGAGGATGATAGTTCTGATACATCTCTCAAATTAGGGTATGTATTTATACTCAGAAAGAACTTTTGTTTCTCCTTTATTTTTTCTTCTAATGAGTCGTCAAAACATCTTTTCGGAATGCATTTCCTTTACCTTCAACTGTTTTTTATAACATTGTTATAAACTTATAAATTACTCTCTGCAGGCTTCCGTTCTCTACCTGAAAAAATCAAGGGAGCAGCATGGAGCAGACTCATGAAAAACTTAAGTATGGGTTCTGGTCATTTTAATTAGATATCTTGAAAGTTTTAGTCAAACAGTACAAGTGACGAGAAGTGGTTGTGGATATGTTTTTTTCGCCTTTGCCCGCTGTGGCTACTCTGAAATTAATTTGTGCGTTTATGCGTATGCTTGCAAAACTACTATGAAAATTTTGCTACCCGAGTACGTTCCTAGATGCTAGCTGAAATAATGACACTCTCATGGATGGATGTTGAAAGGGAGTCCGTTTTAGAGATGGGAACTTAGTGTAAATCGCAGCAAAGCAGAGAAGTTAAAGCTGTTAAAGGATGGTAATGGTGAAAACAAAAGAAACAAGCAGAGAGAAATCAACTTGTTTACAACACATGAATGGGCAAACACCCAACATGGTTGGACGTTCCTAATCCCTGAATCCGAACACAAATCTATCGATCCAATCCAAAGCCTGACACGAGTACTACACAACAAATAAATGATCAACCCTAATGAAATCTGATCAGGAAGAAACACACGACTCCTAATGATCCTTCCCCAGGTTGTCTTCCTTACTTTCAGTCAGCAAACTTTGTTACATGAGGTCGAGCTAGCCAGGTCTTGAGTTTTGCCGACCAGACTTGCAGAACTTTTTTGTATGAGATTTAAGACTGACTAGCGAGTAAATGCCCCCAGGGATCCCGTTACCATATTCTGTGAAAATAATCTAGAGGAACTTCCTGATCAAAAGTCTATGTGGCCTACAAAATATAAGCTTGAGGAGGGGTGTACAAGAATCAATGAAACCGGTCGCCACCGAACCTACCGGCCGCATTAGGAACCGGTAGAGAACGGGTCAATGTGCAGTGGAAAATGGAAGAAACCAACGTTCAGCAGTTCAATCTCGATTTGAAGCTGGACTGGACTGTAGAACTGGTCAATTATATAATTTTTTTTTATTTTTTTAATGTGCATTCTACAAATGATATCATTTCATTTAAACTGTTGTTTCATGTAAAATGTATGAAAAAAATTTATATGAAACGACATCGTTTCGAGATGGGTCGTCTTTATCCTTAGCTTTTTTTTTTCTCGTATAGTCTCTCTCTCTCTCTCATCACTAGGGGAACTAAAAACCGGCTGAGCAACAATAGAGAACCAATATGGTTGGTTTTCTTCTTCCATATTGACTAGTTACAATCGATGGCTCATTCCTCTAAAACGATATCGATCAGCGTTGATTTTGCCTAAAAATAACACCGAAGTGTCGGTTTTCATACATAAGCTTGAGTATAGAAAATTGCTTAGTTGTTGTTAATTATTTATGAAAATGATTATTTTTTTTTATCAAAATGAGTCTATTATTATAAATAATTATTTTTATTGCAAATAAATCGTTATAAATGCTATTTTTTAAAGTGGTAATTCAGAATGATCTGCATGTTGGTATGGCTAGTTTGAACAGGAAGTTAATTAGCCCTTAATAATAGAGCTACGTCAATGGCTGATTTTTATTTTGGGTGGCGGGGATTTGACATTGTCACAGGAGCTCAAAGTGTTATTAAGGGCCGGCTACTATTCCGCCCAGGCTTTTTTTTTTATTTATTTTTTTTTCAATTTTTTTTTTTACATTTGTAATATATTTAAATATTTTTAAAAAATAAAAAATACACAAATATACTTAAAATTATTTTCTTAATTACTAAGTAAAAATAAAAATAAATAAAAAAAATTTGGTGAGTGGTAATAGAAGCGGGGCATTTGGTGGGACAAAGTAGTTTTATTGGTGTTATAACTTATAATACTTATTTATAAAAAACTGGTTGACCCTAACAAAAGAACCGCGTTACTCCCTTAGAGAAATCTCAGGCTTCGTATCTATAATGTTAAATTATTTTTTTAATTTTTTAAAAGTATTTTTTGTGTATTTAAAAAAATACAAAAAATAAAAATACAATACTAAAAAGTAAACAAATACAAATAATAAAATAAAAAAACTGATCAGTATAAATGATAGGTACATTTTATCAGCGTACATAATTTTTCCTAACAAAATGCCACTCCAACCTACCCCTCAATCAGATATATTGTATTTGTCTTATATCTACAAAAATGTAATTCTTTATTTTAAAATATTTTATTAATTTTAATCATATTAATAAATCTGGTATAGTTTAAATTAATTTTATGTAAATCATTTAAATAGAAAGTAATACATAATTCAAGATGAAAATATTTAAAATTAAAAAAAAACATTTTTTAATTATATTATAACTGGCTCAATATTACAAGTGGACAGATCAAATGCATGAAATGATGAAAATCATCTTAAATAGGGTTTCAGAATTTTCTATAAAGAGGATATATTGTAGTCATTTGGGAAGATTTTGGCTATTTGTTACCAATTTTTTATATGCAAATTAATATGCTCCTCCTGATTTGTAATTTTGTACCTCCGAACGCCCTGATGTTCGCTCACGTGCAAATAAGGGTGAACGCGGTTAGAAATTTCCTCTCTCTCTCTTTCCAGTCTCCTCCTCTTGCAGTCTGGTCTGGCCCGAGTTTCGCAAACCCTAAATACCCGCAAACCGAGTCGCTCCGACTCGCTCGAGTTCCGAGTCCGATTTAGTCGAGCTGGTGATGAAGAGCTCTCCGCGTAGAACTTTCGACGTGTTCGATTTCAAGGAAGAGGATGAGCTCCCTGAATTGGCATCAGGAAAATTCCTTGGAAAATTCAAAAACCCTAACCTCGACAATGATGCCATGTTGAAGTACGAGATTCTCGAGTGTGGTAAAGTTCCCTCAGTTTGCTTTTCTCTTTCCCAGCAGTTTCCTGACAGCCTAACGTCGAAGAACCCGCAAAACGGCTTTTTGTGATCGTTCTGTAATTTTTATTTTTGCTATATGTGTTGGCGATGAATTTGCGCCATATCAGTAGAGCATGAATGCTATAGCGGGTGAAACAGTGCAAGGGTGCATTTATTAGTTATTTAGTTGTTTGGATGTCTTCAATGTCTTGAATCTCTTTTTATCCTTAAGTTTTAACCGATAGAAAAAAACTTTCTTGAATCTCTCATCTAGGAATCTGTTTCGATATGATTTTCTCATCAAAATACGAACTAAACATGTTTCCATTGATGGTGATTATCGATTTACCTAATTGGCCACATGTGGTTTAGCGATATCCTTTGTTTTGGCTACGACACTTCTTCATTTTCTTCAGGAGATATAGGAAGTGTGATTTATGAGCAAAATGTGAGTTGATAGTTCCTAGAGGCTCGATCTATGCTATTGATTTTGATTTTTCTTTCATAATTTCTGAAAATGTTCTCCAAATATGTCAAGTTTTTCCATTAGCTGGGTAAAAGGATTCACATGATGGATTTTGATTGGCTGGGCTCAACACATACTGAGTTGAATTTCAAGCAGAGGTCTATAGTGTCCTATACATTTCTATTGTTACATGCACTACAGTGCATAACAGGGAAGTTCAACAAGAGGCTTACGGAGGCTCTATTCTGTATTGGTGGCGTGTGCACTCGTTCCTTCAGTCTGGACTGCACTAGCTATTGTAATGTAGCTATTTAAACTTTGTGGTGGCAGTTTATTTTGATTTAGGTCAGACTGGCAATTATTTAATTAGTTTGTTGTAAGGTTACAAACTTTCAGTCTCATGCACTAACCTTTATTTATTTATTTATAATTTATCAGTAAATAGGAATTTTATTAAATATAGGCGAAGCCAAGTACACGGGACATATACAAGAACCACACCTATGCATGACTGGCTAAAGATACAAGAAAATCATGTTATGCATCTGTTTAGGATTTGTTCAATCAACTCAGTCTCATGCACTAACTATCACATATTATGCATCTGTTTAGGATTTGTTTAACTTCTTTTTCTTTTTTTAATATAAGCTTGCTGCAAACTAAATTGATTGAACATTATATACATTTATGCATTTGTTTCATTGTTTGCAGCTGCGCAGGGAGCCAATGTTGGAAGAAAGGAAGTTGATTGTGTCCCCTGTGTAGATGTTGATGCAACTGACTGTGGCCTTACTTGTGACATTGCTAATTCATGTAGCCTTTTGGGTGCAGAGGAAGAGAACTTTGCCCAAAAGGAAGAGTTCTCTGTGTTGGATACTGCCCTGCATTCCAGTTCTGTTAGTCACGAACAACCTTTTTCTATATTAGATACTAAAAAATTCAGAAATTTAGATTCTGATCTGGAGAGAATAGATTCAAGCCTTGAAGCTTCCCCTCCAGGGAAAGGCCAGATAAATTACGACCTTTTGAAGTCTCCATCCAGTGTAATTTGGAACTTATATCTGTACTAATTAATCATGAATGCAAAAAATGAGTATTAAAAGTGATGTTTACATTGTTTAGACTTTTACAGAATGAGCCGGTTGATGTGGTCTCAGAGGCTGATGAGAGCATGAATGGGAATACTGCATCAAGTCCTACTTCTGAAATGGCTGATGATGGCGGTATTTTCGCAGAGGACTCTCAGTACTTAATAATCCATTGTGTGTTTTGCATTTATGTGGATCACCTCCTATTTCTAAGTAGGATTTGTTGTATAATTTCAGTTTCATTAAACGGCTACGCATCGGATCATTGCTTTGGCAATTTGGAAATGGTAATTATCTTTGCTTTTGATAGATTGAAAAGTATTGTGAATACTGAAGAAGAGATTGAGCAGAGTTTATCTTACCTTCCACGAGGTTTAAATGGGATTCTGTTTAGATCTGAAGGACTAACTTTTTTGTATTACTTGGTCATAAAGTCTCCTCTGTGTAAACACTGAACATGTATAGGGGCATTATTGTTGCTTGGCTATGTCAAATAGTTTTGCAATATCATCCATGCCCACTTTTCATAGATATTGTAATTCTTTTGAAACCCCTTTGCACTTTTGGGAAATTTGCAATATTTTTGTATATGAATTTTAATGACTTATTGAGAGAATAAAAGTTCCAACTCGGGAGTGCAGTTGGGAACTGTGTCTGGGGATAATGTTGTTCCCCTGGTTTATCTTCCTCCGATAAACAATATAGCGGGTTCACCATTGGATTAGGTTCTGCATAAGGTTAATGAGATTTAGCATTGTATGGGGATTTCATATAAAGGATGTGAAGACCAATTTAAAGCACTACTCATTGCGATTGAGGTGGGCCACTCGCTTGAAACCAAATCAAGATTTAAGAAAAATAAGGAGTTAAAGCGTCTTTCTTGGGAAATCAACTACGACGCTAAGGGAGGTAGTTCAAGTCGAGGGAAGACTAAAGGGAGGGCATTATGAAGCCGTCCTCGTAGGTGGGGTATTAGTTTTACAGGAAACAAGGGGTTGGGGTTGGGGAGGTGTGTTCTATTCCCATTCGGGCTTGGTGTATTTTGGATAGATTTCTAATTTTCACGGGCTTATTGGTCATTAGGGGCTCTATAGTATGGGTTAGGTGTTTCCTTGTATATGTCCAGTATATTTGGTTACTCCTATTGTTATAATATATATAACATTTTTACTTATTAAATATATAAAAGGTTTGCAAATAGTCCTTAATGTTGGTTTATTGTGTATGTATATATATATTTTATAGAAGGTTTGCAAATAGTATCAATACCTTCTCTACTGGGACCTATATAACTTGCTAGACAATTCTTAGCTCAATTTTTTGCTAACTTGTGGTAAGTTTTGCTCTATTATCTCTATTCTAGTTTTGAGAAGTCCTTTTGAACAGTGACTTATCCTCTTACGCAATTCACAGGATGACACAAATATGGAGGTCGTGCTTTGTCCTGATTATGTTATATATCGAGATATCTATTGTACGACCGCCCGGTTAACTTTTTCATGCAATTGCATCAAAATCAGTGGTTCAAATCCACATGGAAGTGAAGATATCTTTGATTTTGAATGGGGAATTGATGATCTTATTGATATTCAGTGCCAGTGGATGCAAAGAGTAAGTTGACAGTCCTAGCAGGTATCTTTGCTAATTAATATTCATTCATGCATGCTTTCTCATGTTGTCTTCATTCAGGTTGAAACTGTCTTTATAGAGATACACAGAATAGTAGAGGATGCAGATCAGCGCATTTCAGGTCAGTGTACTTAAATAAATTACATAAATTGATGCTCATTCTTGTTCATATTTGGATTCATTTAGTTTGATTAGCACTTCAAGTGTTTTGCTAGTTTAAAGAAACTAATGCCAAATAGCCCTGGCATGGTGGGTTACACGTAACTGAAAAAAATGAATATGTAATAGTATGGTTGTAAGTGATACATTTTGGTCCTATGGGTATCCTATATCATTGATATCAATGAGGCTTGTATTGTTATTCGGATTTATATGTATATAAATATGCACATATATATTTTGCTAACAATACCTTATTATGAGGCATAATTATTGCTTCATTTTGATTTTTAAAGCTGTTTGAACTCCAATGTCTAGAATAGGATGGGGTTGACTTTACTTTTTCTTAACTTTAGTGGTATTGCTTTATGCCTTCATGTTTGTTAGGACTTAAAGAGTGTTAAGCTGATAGTATTTTTATGTTTTGCTGATAATCTCCATATACCTCAATTTCTAGGCATTGAGGAGTTGAAGATTGCAGTTGTTGACCCTAATTGGTCCCACAAACAGCAAGTGATCACCTCTTTGAATATGAAATACTCAGCTGTGTGGGCTGTCATGGTTGAGTAAGTTTTTAAGTTTTCCTTAATTAATTAATATATATTATTTTTGCTTATATTTTTCATAGCTAGATAATGTTTCTTATTTTGGGTGAAAATCAATTAGTCATATAAGATGTAGGCTTGATAGAGCTGTCATGCTATATTGGACTTTGCTAACTTATCATCAAAAAAGGTTGAGGGATGCTATTCTTCTTTTAACATTGAATGTCTTGCATCCCGCAATGACATTTCTGATGAGTTTTTTAATCAAGAATGGTAAACTTCTCCTATTCTTTTGGGCTTCCAGTGTAGTCATTAGATGATTCATGCTAATGACATGATACCTTGCTAGTGTTCTGGAAATTCTGATTTCTTCATTGTTTTGTGACAATTAATTACCTGGACATATTTTTAAAGGATGACTTTTTATTAACTTGCTGGCTGCAGTTTCTTCTGTTGCAATAGTGCGATATTTAAGTCTTATTATTAGGTCACTTGCTCTAATATTTTGGGATACAACTTTTTCTTCTTCGTGTAGTACGGATCTGGGAACAGCTGGTGATGATTTATGTGGACAGAGTCACTATTTTCCCAAGTGAGTGAAAGGTTTCTACTCATTTAAATGGAACTGTGAATATGTAAACTTTGATGCATTTGGCTGGTTGTATTACAATGTTCTTTGATTGTCCTGCAATTTTGTCAGCTTTCATCTGTCTTTTAGGAGTTCCTATTTTCTCTTTACATCCCTTCACATTTACTTTTGCCCTTTTGAATCGTGGAATATGCTGAGCTTATTGCATATTTTGGAATATCGTGCCTGATATTTTATTGATTTGAAATAGAGGGATTTTTTTTTTATCTCTGGTTTATTTAGAAGCATGCATTTTTGTATCTTCTATAACTATCAAACTGTGCAGGAAACACACATGTATTGCTTTCTGATTGCTTAAATTGTCAATAAATGAGAAAATACAGATACTGAACACAAGGGGAACCCCTTATAACTGTCAGATGGATCTATTATACATTTCCTGTAAAAGGTATAGCAGAGAGAAGAGGCTTGTATGGTATCAAGTTACCCTTAGTAGAAGTTCTAGAATTTCCTTTATATCAGATAATGGCGTCAATTTGTATGTATCTGTACAATAACTTTCATTCCTCCACTATTTGTAGAGAAATGGTGTTTTTTGTTTAAGTATTCCATGTTGTCACATTGGGTAGCTCTTATTCCACTTATGCTATTGTAACGCCCCAATGGAAGGCCCAAACCACATGACCTATACTCTAAAAGGATTAGTTAATTGTACAATTGGAGTCCCATTGGAATCTTATAAAGAGCAAGAATTTCTCATTACCAAGTAATGTGGGATCCCATATACCACCTACCCTTAATCTTATCATATGGGGGTATTACAATCTACCCTCCTTAAATTCCCAACGTCCTCATCGGGTCTGTCCGTTATACGTGGCACTGCTCAAGTCCCACATTTCTGGTTGTGATAGGCTCTATTACCATTTGTAATGCCCCAATGGAAAGCCCAAACCACATGGCCTATACTCCAAAAGGATTAGTCAATGATACAATTGGAGTCCCATTGGAACCTTATAAAGAGCAAGAACTTCTCATTTCCAAACAATGTGGGATCCCATACACCACCTACCCTTAATCTTATCATATGGGGGGTATCACAGCTATATAACAATGATATGCTCTGGTGCTGTTGTTGTGGTTTAATACTGAATAACTGACACTTCTATATGCAGTTTTGATGAGTCTTTTGAAGAGGTTATATATCCAAAAGGGGACTCCGATGCTGTTTCCATCAGTAAGAGAGATGTTGATCTATTACAGCCAGAGACATTTATAAATGATACAATCATTGACTTTTACATCAAGTAAGTCAGATTTATACACTATCGTTTAATTTTGACTATTGACGTACCATTTTCTTCTTTGGATTTAGTGAAACTTACTTCCTAATTGGCCTCATCTTTTACTTTTCCCATTTGTCAATTGTTTATTCTCTTCAAGCCCAATGCAGTAGACAGTTATGATTAAACTTCATTGGCTAGCATTGCTAAGTTACTTATGGAGCTTTGCTCATCATGTTTTGGAAAGTTTGAATCTGTTGAAAGGCCATTGACTATTTAAGATTTTAATTGGTTGGCAGGTATTTGAAGAATCAGATTCAACCTGAGGATAAGCACCGTTTCCACTTTTTTAATAGTTTTTTCTTCCGGAAGTTGGCTGACATGGACAAAGATCCAACCAGTGCATCTGATGGCAGGGCTGCTTTTCTACGTGTTCGTAAATGGACGAGAAAAGTTAATATTTTCGAGAAAGATTACATCTTCATTCCTATAAACTTTAAGTAAGGAATCTGAACAATAATTTTGTTTATCACATTAGGATTCTATGAAATTTGAGCACTGATATGATCTATATCTGCATTCTGATGACAGTCTACATTGGAGCTTAATAGTCATATGTCATCCTGGTGAAGTGGCTAGATTAAAGGGTACGTTTTTTGGAATGGGTTTGGGTTGCCTCTTTTTATTAATCTTTTTACCATTTATTGTCGTTATCTTTCAGTTGATAACTTGGAAAAGTCACCTAAAGTACCTTGTATATTGCATATGGATTCTATCAAAGGAAGTCATACGGGTATCAAAAATCTTGTTCAAAGGTATACCTTGCTAGTTGCTTCAATGTTTTCTGCAAATCTTACTTTTATGTAATATATTTTCATGTCATCCATCAGATGGTCAAAAGTGCAATTGTGCTTGCATGTGACATCACTCTTTGAAACCAACAAGTGTTGAGTTGTCGTAAAAGAAGAGCACACATTTAGCAAATAAAGGGTTTCTTTTAGAGTAAATGGATTGGATGCAAGTTCTGTTGAACCTTCTGCTCAATCACTAACTTTTTTAACAACAAACTGTGGGACCGATTGATACTGGGATATGGGTAATTTGTTGGTGAAAAACATTGCTTGGCTCACTTGACTGGGACCAATTTTGTGATCAGAAAATCATTTAAGGAATTTTGTTTCTTTGTTAATCAAATAAATCTTTGCATTGGCAAATTATGTCCATTTATGGTCGTAACTTGTAAATTCAACTTCGTCTTCTTCTTTATTAATAGTGGTGGAGTAGAGAGGAGATTGTGAGAGGTATTCTGTATCTCATATCAAGACCTGCTAATTGTCACCTGTGTTCCTCCACTGCCTCCTAAGTTTGGTGTATTTTTTTCGCTGCTTAGAAAATTTTTATTGGATGACCAATGAGCAGGCTGAATTTGATTTAATATGTGAAAAACACCCAGAGATTCAGAATCATATTTGGGATGGAGACAGCAAGCTGAGTTGGACTTATTCTATTAGATGATTGGAGTACTTTTGCTGGCATTTAATTTACTTGGATTTTTTAATGTAACAATTACATTGCTTATACTGGTGATTTTCATCAATCATTTTATCTCCTTTTCACTCACTCTTTTGTTCCTTTGCTGGATGTATGACTCTAATATTTTCTAATTTATACATACTTCTCAAAAAATATTTCTAAGTTATACATTTTTCTTTTCTGGGTCATTTTAAACTTGTTTTGTTGTACCTTTTTGGAAGTGACATCTTGCAAAATTGTTGGCATACTTATTGTAACCTTGAAATGACAGTTATTTGTGGGAGGAGTGGAATGAAAGGCAAAAGGAGACACAGGAAGATATCTCATCCAAATTCCTCAACTTGCGGTTTGTCTCACTTGAGGTATTGCCTTTACAAGCAATCATTTTTTCTCCATAATTTCATAGCATTCAGATTTGTTGAGTTTTCAAAGTATTCGGGTTATACATCAAGTGGATCAAATTCCAAAAACTTTGATTTTTTTCCTTGGTCTGAATATAAAACTGAATAGACAAGAAATCTAGATCTCCTCGCTGTCTAATGCTGATGTTTATATGAAGATGATAAATATTTCTGTTGAGTACTTGTAAAATAAATAGAGAGCAATCATCCTAGATTTTGTCAACCTCAGTCACATGTACTATATCACACATTTTAGTTGATTTCATATGTCATCCAATGAGATGAAAAGCCACTTAAAATGTGTCATATTGGCATTTGTGACTAGGGATGACAAAATCTAGTATGAAGAAACAGCATTTCTCATAAAAGTATATATTTTTGCTTTAAGTGCACTTCTTTTCCTGAACGAGAGATATTGCTAGAGATGGGAGGTTTGGTTTCTTGAAGCTTGTTCGTTTGAAAAAGTTTTTTAGTTTCAATTATTATTTTTTATTAGAATATTCATCCTCATATGCAATTCTACTCTATTTGTATAATGCCTGAATGGAAGGCGCAAACTACATAGCATATACTCCAAAAGGACTAGTTAATAATATAATTGGAGTCCCATTGGAACTTTATAAAAAGCAAGAAATTTCCTTCCCAAGCAATGTGAGATTTCATACACCACTTACCCTTATCCTTATCATATGGGGTATCACAATCTATCCCGCTTAAATTTTCGACGTTCTCGTTGAGTCTATCCGTTGTAGGTGGCACGACTCAGTCTCACATTTCTGATTGGGATAGACTTTGATACCATTTATAATGCCCCAATGGAAGGCTCAAACCACATAGCCTATATTCCAAAAGGACTAGTCAATAATACAATTGGAGCCCTATTGGAACCTTATAAAAAACAAGAACTCTCATTACTAAGTAATGTAGGATCCCATACACCATCTACCCTTATCCTTATCATATGGGGTATTACAATTTGTTTAGTTACTAAAGATGACTATCTGTTTGGTTGCATAAGAGAACTCTCTATTTGGGTGATGGTTACAAGTTGAAACAAAATGAAGCAGATGCATTGTTATATACTTTTTATGTTTTGTTATTTTACTTTCCTACCATATAGTTTGTTTTAACTTGTTCTTGCTAGCATTTTCTATTATTCATTTTTATCTCTCTCTTCCTCCCTGTGGTGGGTGTGTAAAGTCTTGTTCTTCTGACATTTTTTCCATTCCATTCCATTGCATGTCAGCTGCCACAGCAGGAGAATTCATTTGACTGCGGTCTGTTTCTGCTCCACTATCTGGAGCTCTTTTTGACTGAAGTTCCTGTTAATTTCAGTCCATTCAAAATAATCAAGTCCTCCAAGTTTGTAAGTCTGCGTAACATAGTCTCATGAACGTCTTAACTTTCTTTCCTTGTTTCAGTCCATTCTAAACAATCAAGTGCTCCAAGTTTGTCTTAGGCATTATTAATGACAGCCTCAAACATAAAAAGGTTCTTCAATCCTAACTCCCAAAGCACAGCTTTTTTTTTAATGTACATATATGTTTTTTTATAGTTAATAAGAAATTTTATTACCATGAATAGGCAAAGTCCAAGTACACAGGATGTATACAAAGGAAATACCTACTTCACACTAAAAACGAAAAGAGGCTAAGCTTTTTTTTAATATTGTTGGAAGAAAAGGAGAAATTTGGACACGTCTAAATTGACGGTTCTTTTTAACCCAAGCACCATGAGCCCTCTTTCGTGAACATCCTTTAATTTGAGATTTTATACTCAAATCTAGTGACTATGCTCTTTCATTTTTTTATTCTTTAGATGTTAACATTGCAAACTTATTTATTTTCTCAGCTTAATGCAAATTGGTTTTCTCCTGCTGAGGCTTCCCTCAAGCGTACTCTCATACAGAGGTTAATCTATGATATCCTTAAAAGTCGTTCTCCAGAAGTCTCTTCAGCTGCTTGCAGTGATGAAGATGAGCCCTCTGAATTTCCAGTGAAAAATAAGAATGAAACTTGTGTGGAGTTTCTTTCGAAGAGATGCAATCCTTCAATTGTTTACGATGGCAATAAATCTAGTTGCCAAGCTGGACCTGGTATCGAAATGACTCTATTATCAGCATCTTCAATGAGTTCCCAGTGTGCTAACAACTCAGGCATGGTACTTACAGAGTTTCTTGAGTCTGGGGCCACTGCAGGATCTTTACTTGGACAATATCCATCTTGTGACCACCAATCATCTTATTATCATCTCAGTGGTGCTATATCAACATCAGAGGTACTTTGGGAATCATTTCTCTCTCTGTATGTTGCTTTATCATGCTTGTGTATGTGCATGTCTAGTGTGTTGAGTTTGGAAACTGCTGTGCCTGCCGAAAACATGAACACTGATTTGGGCAATGCTTTGGGAATCATTTCTCTCTCTCTTTATGCCAGTTTTTGGGTCGTATGGACCCATGTAATGAAGCTAATAATAAATACGCATGTCTCACCTTGTTTGTTTGATTTAATAGAAACAACTTTTTAAAGGGATTTCATTTATTACTTTCATGTTGAAATAAAAATAATCTTGTGTACATTGTCTATGTCTATTCTTTTAATACAATTGTTTACTTATAAAAAAAAATGTGGAAATAAAAATACATTCATCTTATATTTGGTGTCTTTTCCATTGTACTTCAAAATAGGTACAAAAGAAAAGGTGTAATTACCTATCAAAAAAAAAAATACGGTGTACTTGGGCTCTGCCTTTATTATCAATAAAATTTTACTCATAAAAAAAAAGGGTACAAAAGAAAGGTCCTATAATTATGCTTTCACGTTTTGTAAAGTGAATAATTGAACATTTAACCTTTAGGGGTTAGCTTAGGTCGTAAGAGCCTTGGTCTTGGTGATATGCTTCCTCCAATTCTAAGGTTCGAAGTTTGGGTTCAAATAATTTTTAGGAGCCATTAGACTGGAAGAATTCACCCTTGAGTTACCCAACGTGTACTTGGGCTAAACTCTTTGCCGAGGGCCTGTGTACCGCTGGAATTAGTCGGGAATTTGTTTTGGACACCCGGTGCCAATAAAAAAATGAACATATATTCATGGAACGTTCTGGCACAGAGAAAGGGTCAGAAACTAGAAAGTAGGTTTTCAGTCATCAACTGGAAACTAGTTATCGATTTTTTATTTTTATTATTATTTATTTAATAATACCTATAAGAAAATTCATCAACTGGGAGAACTGTTTGGGAGGAACTTATCAAAAAAGTTTGGGAGGAAAACTTTTCATTTGTAATTATTATTTAATATGCAGCTTAGTGGTCACCATTTGAGTTAGTTTAAATAACGCCAACTCACTTTTGTCTCCCTGACCTCCACCCAAGATGTAACTCCATTTTGTAAGAAGCAATGGATTCTAAATTCTAATGAAACCAACTGCAATAGCTACTCTTCTTATACCTTTTATCTTTCTATCTTATCATAGGATGGTGTAGAAAACAGTGACCCTTTCGTGTTTTTGCCTTCTGATGAAGCTGGTTTACGGCAAATGGCTGGCATCACACCTCCAGCACGTAGCGATCCATATTCATCGAGAGCTTGTAGAGTTGAAACTTCTTATAATTTAGGGATCTCTGTGCAAGAAGAGCACAGCAATCTCGACTCATCCCCAGAAACATCAAATTGCGCCTCAGATGATTCGGACGTGGATATCATTGGAACTTTCCCAGTCGGAGGAAATGTGGGTACAAGTCATAAAGAAGAAACAGATGAACGAAGATCTCCATCAGCAGAAAGCAAGGAGTGTTTGACAGGAAGCCTTGCTTCTGCTGCTAGCAAGTTGCTCGGCGTTTCTGTTGTTGAAGGTTTGCAGGATCCTGATAAGATGCATAATAGTTATGGAGATGGTGATCAGCTGCCCACCCAGTTACTGGACGTGGATGTCATTGATGATTCGGACATGGATATTACTGGAAATTCCTCTGTTGGAGAAAATGTGGGTACAAGTCAGAAAGAAGAAACAGACAAAGAAAGATCTCCATCAGCAGAAAACGTGGGGTGTTTGACAGGAAGCCTTGCTTCTGCTGCTACCAAGTTGCTGGACGTTTCTGTTGTTGAAGGTTCCAAAGATCCTGCGAAAATGCTTAATATTTGTGGAGATGGTGATCAGCTGCCCACCCATCAAGAAATTTCAGTCTCGTTGCATCAAGATCCTGATATTGTAGATAACACAGAGGTTGCTTGTGATAATGTGCTGGTGACTGGTGATGATCAGGTTGCAGAGTCATATGGGCAACGAGCTGCGAAAAGGCTGCGGCTTGCACCACCTCATGTTGCAGATGATACCATGCTGACTGATGATAATCAGGTTACAGAGTAATATAGACAATTTAGCTGCAAATTTGGTGCGGCTTACACAACCCTTTCAAGGGAATGAAATCTTACACTCTTGGGAAGCCAGCATGAAAACCCTACCCTGTAAGTATGACTCGAGATTAATTTGTCGTTTCTTTTACTCTCCTGTCTTGCTCCCGGAATTAATTTGACATATTGTGAATAGTTTTGTGGCTCTATAATGACTGTTGCTGGCGTATGGAAGAATTGATAGAAAATTGCTCATATAGTTTTTTCAAATTTACAAATAATTTTACCCGCCTCTCAAAGATGAGATGATATTGTTGTTTGCTTTGGATTTTCAAATTCCTTTGGATAATTTTGTTAAGCTTGTTTGAATTCCCAAACTCCAAGTTCGAACCCAAGTTAGTATATGATGCCAAGCAGATATGACGTATGTCGTCAAGCTATGACAATTTGTAAGTTTTCTTTAAGCAAATTATCTTTTGTAAGCTTTTCCTTATTTGATACTGAGAGATGAGGGAGGTAGGTGTGGGTGAAATGGATACGACCAGAAACAACCACGTCCACGTAGGACTAGGTCTGTGGCTACTGGAGAGATTGTATAGCTTTTATACTCATTAAGATATAATGAGCTTTAACTGTTCTTCGCAAACGAATATTTTGTTTGTGTATTTTTTGTTGTTTTTGTTTTATTTTTAATTTGTTATGTCCGGTCATCCCTGTGGTGCATTTGAAGTAATTTAGAAAAGAAAAAAAATTGCTCAATGAAGGAATAAGATTTTGCTTCACCACGCATGACTTTGGTGAGGAGTACCGTTTACAAGAGTTCGGAGGTCACAAAAGTCCCAAAACCAAACTCGTGAAAACAAGCTTCTTGGAAGATGAGCAACTGCTTAATCAACAAGATAACTGGCTTCTCCAGATGCATGAATTTTCCAAACTTGAAAAGGTTGGTCACACATCAATTGCCAATAAATTTGAATCGCGTGAGAAGATCAACGGAGACGAAATGCACGGAATACGAAGACTAGAAGACGTGCCCAATCCCCTTTTATCATCTGAGACGCCATTTGAAATTTGCGTGCGAGGCTTAGCAAGTAATTCCTTGATCAGGGCTAGAAGCAATGAATAATATTATAGCAATGAATAATGTTATATATAGTCAGTTTTGTATACGCTCTGTACACTTTACTGATATGATTGACTGTATTAATTTTTTTTAATATACAATCAATCACATTACTAAAGTGTGTAAAAGAGTATACAAAAGTGACTATATAGAATTTTTAATAACGAATTTACATACATAGAAATAGCCCAACATCATAAACCTTCGATGAACATCTCGTCCACCAAATATATAATGAAATGATTTAAAACACCTAGAATTTCACCCTATTTGAGTCGATCTATAACAAAGACAAATCATAGTGCCCGCAAGGCAGCAACTGATAGGCCTTTACCGGCCCACCTCTGGCTGCACCTGGGTGGCCTTCGGCCCTTCGGTGGTTCAAGCTGGCAATGAATGTTTGATTGATTCTACAGTACTAATTTACAATAATGGGACATTATGTAATGCAGCTTTCAAAAACTCAGCTGCATACACTCGTACAACTTCAATCAGCTGAAGCATGGATTGCAATATCGGCTATCACCACCTTTCTGATGCAGCTAATCACTTCTTGTGCCGCTAGGAATTGCTGGCATTTGGACCGTCTTTCTTATCGTTGGTAATGGGAGGAGACTCGCTCCCATTTCTGGCAGCAGTCAACTCTTTTGACTCTTCAATTGTTGGAAATGAAGCCACTTCTTCCTCAATCGGAAGCGTACGTTTTGACCCTTCTAAAGCTACACCAAGAACGATATTCTCTTCCAAGTGAGGCATAGGTATTGTAGACGATGCAACAGCCCTCCCACCATCTTGCTTTGCTTGTAAAGAGGCTGAAGAAATTTCTGTTCTTTCACTGCTTGCTTCCAGGGAAGAAGCTAATGGCTTCTCGACTGTAGATCCGTGGTAGGTTACACCTTTGGAATTCAGTTCCATTGTCTCCTTCCCTGCACCTCCTGTGTTTTCATGCTTGAGCTGCAGCACCTCAGAGTTGTTTTGGTCTGTACAGTCAGACACCGAATTCCCCGGAGTCTTATGATCTGTTTTTGGATCAAGACTCGAAGCTGATTCAGTATTGGTGTCTGCCTTGGAGTCAGGTGTTGATACTGCTTCAACCTTGGTATCCTTTTCTACATTACGCATCGGACGAGCTGAACTCTTATTTTTATCATCACCGCTGATTCTGTTAGAGGGTTCAATAAGTAGGAGGGGACGGTTAGCATATGGTCCCGAACGAGTAAATATGGTGTCAGCAAATGGAATATTTTCCAAGTCACCCCCGTTGTATATTTTCTGAACTGTGCGGATGGGTGTGGCAAGCCGGGCCCGATGATGGCTGATAACTCTGAGAAGGTCCAGGAGTATGGCTTCCTGTTTCATTCAATTAACAAATCATCAGTGAGATAAATTCCAGGTTGATGACAAACTAAACCATTTAAAAGGAATCAAAACTAACATCCAGAAATGCAAAACGTATTAAGACACAACCAAAGTTCCATTACCACAATTTGTCGGCCACAAAGCAATAAACCTAGAATCCTTAATAGTTAGTACTAGAAAACAGGGACCCCTCCTCTCTAAGACTGTCTATCTTAATAAGTAATAACCAATTCTTATGACAGGCTGTGGTTTCTCATGTCCTCTAAGAAGCTTCCATAGAATTCATATGGCATCTAAAATCAAAGTACTCAAAATAATTTCCAATAATATCTGGCAGCTATACTTCTAGTTTTGGAGAGTCAATCACAGTAGCAAGGATCCAAGCACATAAATGCACATAATAACATGATCAGTATCTTCATTATTTTGATAAAAAGAAAAAGAAAAAGGAAGCTGTATATTCTCCCTGATCATTATCTGTTATATTACTCTGCACAAGATGCGCCATCATTCCATAGTCTTACCTTGACACTAAGGTACTCTTCCATACGTGAAGTTTTCACAAAGCAAGATACCAAAATCTGCAACAGTATCACCCAAAGGACAGATGTTAACACTTGCAATACAACCAATATTCATCATAAACTGCACCAAAGGATAGGAAAGGGACTATAGTAGACTGCTTATCTTCTAAACATTCAACTGATATGAAGCAACAAAAAGGTGAACTCAAACTGTGGAGAAGAGCAGCAATTAAATGGCACATAGAAGTATAAAGCGTTGAACTCTGTACATAAAAATCTAACCAAACTTTCACGAGAGCTCAAAAGAGCATATTTCATAAGTAACTGGATAACAGTTCTCTAGCCCGGTGTGACGAATTAATAGCTATAGTTAGAGCACATCCCTCTTACACCTATTAACAACTAACACCACTATCCAACCACAAGTCAATAAACAAATTACTTTTTAAGATAGAATGCAATCTCAGGGAGCCCACATTGAAGGCCACAACTCTTTCTTTTTAAAAACAAGTAAATTGAAAGGACAGAAACTTAGATGATATGTTATTGCAAACTTATCGAAACCATGAAATAACTTCATTTTCATCATATATCTTTCAAGTCATCTTATAAGTCGGATGTGAATACAATATTGTAATATTATAAAAAATGAAAACCTGACAAAAATTTATTGTTCCAAAGAAACTGAATAATAAACAGATTAACAACATAAATGGCCAAAACAAAGGCCTCACCATAAGTGCCTGATTTTCTGGATTGACATCTTCTAGAAAAACTCTTCTGTGTAACCTTTGCTGCTCTACTTGAGGATTTTTGGCCAAAACCTTACGCATATCAGCGACAATAGTCTGCATGAAGAAAAGAGACGATGAATATGCCATATTATGTGATAGAACCAACAGAAAGTCCTTTGTTCACAAAGAAAACAAAATTGCTTCTAACATTAATCTTATTAACATCCAAGTGGCTGATGGCAAGATGGGTCTTGATGCGCCAATGTGACTTCTGGCTAAGGTTCCTCACAACATTAACAGTGAACTGGTGGTTTGGTATGTGTACTGCTTCACGATCATCGCCTCTTATAATTGTTGGTGACCACCAACCCACATGCTGGAAAAATATACAGAAAAAAAATTAATTATAAGGGGCAAAAACTATGTACTGTGGCAGAGTTTTTAAGCCATTTTGCAAAGGAACCAAAGTTAATACAAACCTCAACTGTACCAGAAACTTCGTAGCCTTCGATATTTGTTTGAATCCATTCATTCGCAACAAATGGTCGTGTCGCATGAATCATTACACTTGAAAGGAAATTGGTAAATATCTGAATTCAATAAAACATATGTATCAAGCTTTGGTATAAATGAACATTTATCTCAACAATAAAAGGACAAAGCAACAATGGTCAGGTAGCAATGTTACAGGTATATATACAAGGATGATATACGACGTGCTACAAATGCAAAAACTGTCAATACGACAAGAAAATATAGATGTACCTCACGACCAGCAAGTGTGAGCAGAACTGTGCCAAGACTACCAGCAGTTAGCCACTTTTGGGTAGAGAAACCCAACAACTCCATGAACAATGAAACGGCAGCAACCCAAACTGCAGTATAAACAGCTTTCCCAGCAAAATTGAAGCCCATCTGCCAAAGAAAGAATCAACTGTTGTGAAATGAGATTTTCTTTTGCCCTCAATTTAGAGCCCCCAGAATTGCTAAATTCATTTCGTGACTCCTTTATAAAAAAAAAAGAAAAAAAAAGAAAAAAAAAATAGAAAGACAAAACAAAAGACAATACAAGGAAAAGAGAAAAGGAGGGGAGGTATGCCACAATGCTTCCTCAGAAAGGTCAAAAGGGGTAAACACCAGATGCAATTTAACAAAATGAGTACCATGCTTCTTTAAAATCTGCCTTCATTTTGTACAACCTACATGCATGAAAACTTAAACATTTCACAGTATGTGTTTTCTCTTCACTTTCCTAACACAATCATTGTAGCAAACCCATATTCATCAAGTAATAAGAACATGATAAGAGGGGTAAAGGAGGTTGTGTGATGGAAAAAATATTAAGAACATGATAAAGGAACAGAAACATACATTTCTTGCATCACTAGAGTCATTTGCCTCCATGAAGATTTTTTGTGCTTGTTGAATCAAGCTGCAGAGGGAAAGATACACGAAATAAGAACCATAATTCCTCAAACCATGATACCAGACCTAAGAGAGAGTAACTGAACCCTCAGAAAAATAAGATCCAACACATTGACAACATCAGATCGAAGTAGATATTCCTGATAACCAGCAAATCTTCAGAGAGAGAATTAGGCACTACGCTCACCTTGATAAACAATAGGCACATGCAAGCACTGTTGATAGCGATTGCACAAAATTCAGAAGTCGTTGTTTGACAGCATGGCTAGCTTCTGAAGGTAGGACTACACGATCCAATGCTCTGAAACAACGAACATTGTAGTTAGTACTGATAGGAGGGATACAATTAGATGCTCTGGAAAGACATCTGAAGTCTAGTTCCTTAAAACATAGAGAGACACCTGCAGATGAGTATTGCTGCAGTCCAAAGAAGAAAAGGCTGAAGATAAGAAGTCATAATGTAGTGCGTAGTACTTTTCTTCCAGCTACTATCATTTCTCTGCAGCAATTTGTCACAAAAGAGTGAATTGGCATCAGGGATCTGACCACTGTTTAATAATTAGCACGATAAAAGAAAAACATTTTAATTACATGAAGAAATATGGTCCTGCTGAGACGCAGGAGTGGCCCGAGACCCCAAGCAGCAAAGGCAATGATACCGGCAGCAGGAATCAATTTCAGTGCAGGAGAGATTCCATGTAGAGCATCATATGACCTGAAATATGTATTACAATAAAAGTATTTTTACAGGGAAGAAAAAGAAGGATGAAGCCACATAAGAGAAATGCAATTAATTTATAGCAGCACTTAATAGGAACATTCTCCTTACTCCCATAAGGGTGTGGAGCAGACTGAGAAACGACATGTGGTTTATTTACAATGGATGTTACATAATCAAGCATTTAACTTAACATTATCATGAAACAGTAATCTAATTTAGTGCCATATTCAGTTTCAATTCATGCTATCACTGATGCAACTGCCGGTACAGCGGTTGACCCAAGCTTAGCACTTAGGGGAGAGAGAGAGAGAGAGAGAGAGAGAGAGCCCTGTAACTAGCTGGGCTCCTTGCATCAAACATTTATCAATCTACAAAAGGGTAGCAAGAAAAGAAATTCATGCAGCTGCAACAAGATGAGTGATATCATAGGAAGTTGATTTGGTTGATGAGACATAGCAACATGCATGAGATGTTACGGGAATATTTCAATCACAACCTTTCCAGGCTTCCAGTGAAGTGGGGTTTGCATGCAGACCTATATTACCTGTGGAATGAGAATTTTCAAAAAAAAAAAGGGGGGGGGGGGGGGGGGGGGGGGGGGGGGGGTGGTGGGGGGATGTACCTTTTCAAAACCACAGCTGCAAATTTCAGAAGAGGAATCTCATTTCCTCCCCCGGGTACTATAGCAGAATGGCACACCAAAATATTACATCTGGAGGATACAGGAAATATTGGACCACGCACACTGCTCAAAAGATGGAGACTCCAGGCATCTTGTCGCTGAAATCAAAAGAGAATTTTCCATAGCCTTAAGACACTAGATAAATGAAAACATTCATTCTTCCTTTCACACACAAAGCATGTTTGCAGGCATTGTATGCTAACTTCAAAGCATTGACCTGCTGAAACCTTCACATGCAGGACAAAGAACACATATCTAAAACACTGAGCCGCACCCAGGAATACGACAGCATGTAACAAGCATTCAAGAAACACTGCTGACTGCTGCGTAACATAAAAATGTTCCTATAGCAACAAAAAAAGGCACATAAATTTCTGACTTCTTTGAAACCCTACCAAACTATTTGATGAGAGATTGATGCGAACCAAGTTTAATCGAACCTCTCCCATCACACTCTGTCAGCAAAACAGAAACAGAATTTCAGCATTGTATAGTTGAAAGAAAGAATCTAAAAGCACTAGTAAATATATTAGAAAGATATTGATCACGTACTCGGTTTTGTTTACCACATCCATAACTACTGTATATTCCCAATTCACGGGACAATCGCATAGAACCAGCAGGTGCCATCAACGAATTGTGGTGCAAATGACACTGGGAGAACGAGATCTCAATGCAGTCCGTACTCAATCGAATCTTTGAAAAGCAAAGTCTTGTAAAGCAACTTCGTTTAAGGATTTCAGACTACCAAACAAATGTGGCAAGTGCCAATGGGAAGAACTGGAAATTCAGTGCACGGACATGAAATACAGGTACTGTTTATTACAATTCAAAATCTAGACGCAGATATTTGTTGCTAAATGTAGCGTCTGCTTTCTTTAAAATCCAGATAATTTTACTTGTGTAAACTAAGAGGAAATTTCATTTGCAACTTTCGGGAACAAAACACTGCTAAATATTCCAAGAGTCAATTTCTCACCTTTTTTTGTTTTCCAAATATTGTTCAGCAACCGGACTGACAGAGGGAATTAGAGAGGAAAGAGCTTCCAACCAAGTCCAAAACCCTAGATCTCAAAAAGCGTAATAATATACCACATCTACTGACCTTTATTTCTAATTTCCCTAAGACGTATACAGAAAAATTATTCAATAAAAAGGAATTCAAACAACCAAAAAAACAAAGAAGAAAATAGATTACCTTGCAAAGCGAGATTAGCGAAAAAGCAATAGGGAACTTCTCCACCAAATGCAAACCGGATCTCGTTAAGGAATCATTGAGAAGAGCGAAATGGCAGGAAAGATGCTAATATGCGACGGCGGGTGGAGTTAACGAAGCCGACGTGTTCCAATGGAAATGCAATGTTTTGGATGTTTTAAGTCTTTTACGCTGACCCAAATCGAGGATTTAGTTTACTTGTGGATTTTATGTGGCGAAAGGATTTGGGAACCTTTTTAACGTGCGCAGGTTGCGTGTCGTAGATAGCTTCCGCTAATCCGGCAGACATTTTTGTCGAGCTGCCACGTGGTTCTGTCCTTGGTGCCGAGTCTGCATTCTCATGGTCATAGATATCAACAACCGGATAAGATGAATTTAATCTCATTGGATTAAATAGGATGAATCCCCACCAATAAGATGAATTGATACATCATCTTAATTTTTCTCTTTCTTTTATTATTTAATCCAATACATAGTAGGAGATAGCTAATTCTTTTTCTTTTTTTTTCTTTTTTCTTTTTTTGATAAAGGAGATAGCTAATTCTAGTATATGTAGCTTTCAAATTTTATTGCCATTTTGGTGGGGATTTTTGGACCATATAATATATACTTCAAATAGACAATTAACTTTGTATATATTCTTTCCAAATTAAACAATCAGATAGTATATGTGCTTGATGTTTGAGCATTGTGAAATTTTATATGACAAATAATATTCACAGTTTTAGAGTGTACAAATTTTATCGATTCTTTTTTAAAAAAAATAACTAAATTTATGATCCATATTAAGAAATTATTTTTTAACGATAAACATTACTTTTTTCAAAAAAAAAGTGTGGAGTTTGTATATCTTAAAATTGTATATAGTATTACTCATTTTTATAATTAGTTGGACTAAAATCTAGACAATTCGCCTATGATTTGACGTTAGTTTATTTCTAAATTTTTTTCTTAAATCGATTTTTTTCCTGTCATAAAAATCACAAACTCCTATATTAAACGTTGAAGAGCAAATGTACATCAGTACTCAATTTGACTGTATTCTATATATGATTTTGTGTACTTTTTTAACTAAATAAATATGTATAAGATGAAGAGTCTAATGACCTAATACCATATGATCCGATTCTTTAAATGAAGAATATGGATTTGAAATCCCCACTCTTCTATCTAAAAAATATGTTTTTGGGCGCTTGTAAATTTTCATGAACTTTTGGATTGACTTCTCGATTATTTATGTTTTGAGTTCTTAATCTCGTGAATCCTATAGCTTTCTTTAGACAGCCATTGTTGTCTCTGTCTGTCAAAAAAGTACAATATTTAAAAAAAAAAAAAAAAACCACACACACACATACCAAAAGTCCTAATACCTAAGCTAATATGAGAAATGTGTGATGGAGATGAGATGCCTCGTGATGGAAAAAAAATGGTGGTCTTTTTCCACAAACTAGTGTAAAGTGAGGGGTGGGCTGGTGGCAGAGTGGATGATGAAGTCTTAAATCGTCAGGCCATGAATGAATGATTGAAGAGAGAGCCATGACTGAATGATTGAAGAGAGAGAAGGAAATTAAAATGCAAAAAGACATGTCAACTCATAATTGGATGGCCCCTGAGATGGACATTTTATGGACATTCATCCTTAATTTGGTGGGGGATTGAGATTCTATAATACATTATTACGTTGTCTTTTGTCCTCACCTTTAGTCCTGGTGATGTTAACTCTCCAATTTCCCCTACATTTCCGGGATAAACACATTAATACATGTGGTTGCCATCTCCACTTAAATGAAAATACTTCAAAATATCTATTATCTTATCAGTTATTTAAAAATAATAATAATATTATATATAATTATGAAGTGTGTATGTTTCGTATAGTCATTTTAAAAAATAATATAGTTTATTATTAAAAAATTAATTTTATTTTTATATGATTATGCATTTATTTATTTTTTTAAAAATAATTGTAGACCGCTACTGTAAATATTATTTCTCTATTATATATAATCTTGTAATATTAAGTTGTGTATGCTTATTTAAAAAAATATATATTATTAAAAAAATAATTTTTTATATGATTTTAGATTTAATCAATTTTTTAAAAGAGGATTCTAAAAATTTTAATTTAATTTTCCTTTAAAAAAAATCTTATAAATATTAAATTTTAAAAGGCGTATGGGACGGACTTTGTAATGATTATTTACATCTCTGCCTCCAATCAGTCTCAACCGCTTGGCAGTTCCATATCCACAGAACAGATCCATGATCATCTGCATCCAAGTTCAGATGTTCCTTTTCATCCTCCAATGAAAGGGTTGGAATCTTCCCATTGGTGCACGTCATCGTACAAGAATATTACGCTCGCATTAAAATCTGTATAATTCTATTTAGCTGGCGAAGTACTGGAGGAGGAGCTCAGATCAATCAATACGACACGCTATATAGATTACACAGCTCTCCCATCTCTCTCTCTCTCTCTCTCTGAGAAATAAAAGCCCGAGGTTCCATTGCCATCATGTAATTCTGGCCTCAAGGTATCGGAATTTACTATATTTTGATTTTTATTTACTTTTGTTTGCTGGGTACATTGAATCTTCGGCAAATATTCGAAGTCTGAACAATACGGCAAGAATATTAATGGTTTTTTAGTTCCATTTCGGCTATAGTTGTTGTTTCGAAGGTCTCTCGTGGAATCGAAGAAATTTGTATGTATGAAGTCTTGAGTTTATTAAAAGATTTTCATTTAACGTGTGTTTTGTTGTTTGTTCCTTAAATTCAACCCATTTGTGGTGCTATTTCGATTAGAAGGTCCGACATAAAAAAACATGGCTTTGGATGATTTGATTAAAGATAGAGATTGATCTTTTGAAAAGAAAAAAGGATTTTTCCGAGCGAATGAGTCCCGTAATTTAGGTGGGCTCTCCGAGTTTTTTCTTTCTTCTCTCTCCGAACTTGTCTCGCTCATTGCATTTTTGAGAGAGCCAAATTCGGCAAATGATTGTTTTCTTCTTTAGAAAAGATGGTTTGGTTTTGGTTTTAAGTGCTAGATCTTCTGGGTTATTTTTTATTTTTTATTTTTATAATAAGGACTTTCCTGCGTCTCCGTGCGTGTCTCTGTTCATTGAACGTTACAGTGGATGTTATGTAACTCTTTGCTTTATTTATATGTTACCATATTTGCCTATGTTTGATTCCGAGAAAATCTGGAGGAAAGAGGAGAAAGGGGAAATAATTGGTTTTTTATCCATCTTTGGTTATTAACTAATCCAGAAAGACAGTCCAACTGTCCAATACATATTAACTCAGCCAACGAATTCTACAGCACTTCACAATTGATCAAACAACAAGATTCTGTGGCCCACAATATCCTCTCTTTCTCTACTTGTTTCTTTGCAACCAAACTTATTTAATTTTTTTTTCATGAAAAACTACGTAGATTTTGCTGCATATTATTCGGGCAAGTAATTTTTTGTTTTGCCGATAACATAAGAGTTACTTCTTAGTTTTTTAGTTATTTTCCATTGCTCACTCCTGAAAATTGAGCTTGCATATGACTTTCATTTTGTCATTCTTGGATGCTCATTTATCATATTGTTTCCAATGAAGATTCCTCCCAAGTACTGGACATCGAAGATAAAGCGATTAACAGCTTTTTTTTTTTTTTCCTTTTTGTGATTTGAATAGTTGGCTGGTGTCAATTGCCTAGGATTCTAAAGTGGATTTATGGCAGTGGCTTTTACCAATCTTTCATGGTGGTTGTGGAGTGGGAAGTATCAAGAGCCCCGAATTTCCAATGGATCTTCTATAAATTCTTCATCTGATTCGAGTGTGTGGGAATCTGATGCTCTGAAATTTCCTCTGGCTAAACGTGCCAATATAGCCTCCACATCAAGAAGGATGAAGCGGAAATGGCATAGTCGGGAAGAGCGGAAAATTGATAGGGAATATGATGTTGTTCTTGTCCCATCTGATGGGGGGTGTGTTTCGGGTTCAGAGTCTGATGATTCAGATTGGTCAATTGGATGGTTGGAGCCTCACGGACCTGGGTTCCAGAGTGATGATGATCCTGACGACAGTTTTGCTGTGCTGGTTCCATGCTATGGGCATGGCTATAATGATCTAGTGGGGGATTCAAAGAAAAATATCTTGAGCACCACTACTGGTAGCATCCTGGATCATTATGTAGATGGTAAGAGTTTCTTCTTCTTCTTGTGCATCTTCTTATCAAATTTCTCTTTTTATGGAAGGGTGAAGTTCTCTTCAAGAAGTACTTGATGGTTAGCTTTGGTTATTTATTTGTATATTCATGTGAATTTGAACAAGAATTTGAATTGGTGTGAATTATTGGGTCATACAGAGAATTTGATTTCATGATAGGGCTTCTCAATTTGCTTGATGTTCAATGTCGATAAACAACTTAGAATATCTGGATCTTAATAAATGTAAAGTAAGAGAAGTTCATCAATAAAATCATTCAGTACTTAAAAAAAAAAAAAAAAAAAAGGTTGGTTAAGTTCATGCAGAAGGCAATACAATTCATTGGCCCTAGAGATTCCGGTACACTAATCTTTATCTCGACCAAATATGCTGAGAGCTGAACTCATAGGCCTAAGAGTGATTAGTGTCACTAGGTTCTTCGTATATTGGTTAGTTGGATTCCATGAAACATGATTAGTTGTTGAGTAAGTTGTACACTTGTACTTCCTATCCCCATAAAGATGGGATAAAGGATGGAGTTGTTTCAAAACAGTTGGATGCCCATATATAACACATTCAAAGAAGCTGCTGTGTTTCAACTTGTCCATTGGATGTCAAATATCTGAATATTTAAATGAGCTGCAAAAATGCCTTAGTTCATGCGGGGATTGCTGAAAAGCAGCCAGAGTTCAACTTCTTTGCTGTGAAGTACATTTATAAGCCAAAAGAGGTTTACTCACAATGTAATTGATGGGTGTGGAGTCTGTGGAGAATTATATTATTTATAGTTAGGGATGGTTAGTGCAGGTGCATTCTATTGACTATATGTTCTTCAACTTGTTGAATTCTAGCTTCGGCCCATGCAACTACAGTTTTCGTGCATCCGACTAATTTTTGTGCTGACTTGTGGGCATACTCTGTTAACATTTTTAACGTTGTCATTGTCGGAACTCAATTCTTTTCCACATTTTGCTTCATTTTGCAGAGAGCAAGAAATATATGGAACAGTGGCTCTCTTCTCTTCCAAGCAGCTGACATCCAGTACTGCTGTTGATTGACTACTGGTTCTTATTATGCTGCTTCTGTAAATAGTTGTAAGTTTTACGTGTGGTGGAAGAAATGAGAATTAAAAGAAAAAGAAAGGGAAATATGTATGGTTGATGTTAATGGTACAAAAGGATTGGCTGATGCTGCATCCAGCCTGATATCAATCCGAGTAGCAGCAGTGGTGAAGGATGCGAGAGAGATCGATGGCGCTATTGGTGTTGGGAGAAAGCTTGTTTTCCCCACTGCTGCTTTCTGGGCTGACTGGAAAGGACTGAGCTGCTGCCATCTTACCATTCAAATTCGATGATGTAAATATAACCTCTGTGATGTAATGGTAATGAGAGTTCTTAGGCAGAAAAAGGGGAAAACAGAAGAAAAAAAAAGAAAGGTGTGAGTTGAGTAGAAAATTGAAAGAAAATGAAGGAAAAAGTGAGTTAAAATGAAGATGAGTACGAGTGTGTCCGTAATTCTTTAATGTATATAGTGCTGTATAAATAACATGACTCTTGATAGTGTGATAATTCTAAACATTCTGTGAATAGTAAGAATGTAAACTCTCTCTCTCTCTGTCAGTGTGCATGTGTAGGTAAATAAAAAAGATAAGTGTTATAGCCACACAAAAATCATATAGAATTAAATTTATAAACTGACGATAATTTATATAATACATTAGATTTATTTTTTAATAGAAATAAATTTATAATCCAACATATTATATTAAATCACGTTAATTTATTGTGAAATCTTTTTTGTAACTGAAGTATTTCTCAATAAAAAAATCAGAATGTTGAAAGCTCCACCCACAGCTATCGAAAGTGTAACCCACATAATGCCAAATAGAGAACCTTGAAAAACCAAATAGAGATTGCCAAAACTTGAATAAAATTTTATTAAAATATTATTTTATTTTAAGATTTGAAAATGTTGAATTTTTTATTATATTTTATGTAAAAGTTAAGAAAAATTATACTGATTAAATAAAATAAGACGAAATGATTTGTGTAACCAAACTAACCATTTTTGCTAGTACAAATACCAATCTTCTTATCCATTTTATTATACTGCATTTCTAATTGGAGACTTGCAGTGGTAACTCCTGCCTCCAGGAGGACCCCAGGATTGAATATTTTTGGGCCCCCTAATTTTTTGTTTTTAAATTTCCTGACATTTGAACAAAATGGTATCACTATTTACCAGCTGATTATGCCAGGACGGCCTCATGCCTGCGTGCAATTGCGGGGAATTTCTGTACTTTTAAGCCCTTTTCTTTTTCTTTCAGAAAAGAAACACCCAGTACATTTTAGCATCCACCAGAGACCTCCAATCATCCTGCATCCTCAAATGCCTCCAAGGCGATACCATCTGTCTCTCAAAAAATTTAGAAAAAAAGGGATACCATTGACAAGTTTTCATTAAATTCCACAATATTTTTTAACCTCTAAATTCACAATTTCACAGGTTAGTTAACATTATTTCTCCTCACAATCTCATTGCCTGCCTCTTTTTTGCATAAAACCTTCAACGTTTCACTTGATCCACCTGCTATTATTGTTGCCGAATCTAACTGTATCTAGTGAGCACCTTGATTCTCACAGTTCTCCTTGAGTGCAGATTGATTGTTACCTCTAACTGGTGAACCGGTCATCAAATTATCATGTATATTTTGCCTAGCTTCAGCCTGGTTGTCAGTTTCAGCTGTCTACATGTTCAAAGAACTAACAGAATTTTTAACATCAGCCATTTGCTTTTTGAAATGTGTCTTCAAGTCCGCTGAAAGGGCTTCATCCTCTCTAACTCTCTCTTTCTGTGCATATTGTGAGGCACGAGCTCCATCTTGGACTTCTTCTTTCAGTGCATAACCTGACTTAGAAACTTTGATCTCCTCTGCAGCCATAACCTCTTGCTTTGGCAGGACTTCAGAGGGCAGAGTTGAGCTAACAGCATTAGCCTGTTCAGATGATGACAAATTCAATGGTATGGCAAAAGAAGATGAAGCATGCTGAACTGTTGGCGGGACAGCTTTTACTGAACCAGTATGTACAGCAGTATTTGTGACATTGCCAGCATGATAGGAGGAACAAGGTTTGGCTTCAAGTCCAGGACAAATATAGCGGACATTAGTTTGAGTATCTGACAGTGTTGACACACCACCAGGCATAGACAATTTGGTTGAAGAACCATCCGTGGGTTTGAAATGGACAGCACTCTTTGCCTGAGTAGCCTTAATAAATGACGCAGCATCTGATGGAGAAGCAATGCGGGCCCCAGCAGCAACTGCAGTTGCTCTCAAAGCAGAATCTGAACCAAGAGTAGGCTTTGTTTTAGGTTTTATGGAGGATTGAGCTTTTGATTTTGAACCCAATGACCCAATGGCAGAGGATTTTGTAGCGTTGGAGCATTCATAAGGCTGGTCTTGGACCTGTAAAACACTGCTGGGAAGAGCAGTAGGAGGAAGCACAGAGTTGCTGGTTGTATTCATGCCAGCTGTCGCAAATTCAAGAACAGATCGATCAAGTTTTAAACAAGTACATAAAATTAATTGCGTTAGAAAAGGCAAGCAATAAATCATGAGAAGAGATAAGCATTCAGACATATGAACAGATAAGCATTCAGACATATTCATCAAACTTCATAAATTTGGAAGTTCAGGTAAAGTAGTACTAGTGTAAAGCTTGTAAGCACCACAAATCAACATTTTGTCCTGAGATGGTACTAGTTAAAAGCTTTTAAGCACCACACATCATTATCTTTCTTTTTTATTGGCACCGGGTGTCCAAGAACGAAGTCTCAACTAATTCCGGGGGTCAACAGACCCTCGGTAAGGAGTTTCCTTGTAAGTACACCTCGGGTAATTCAGAAGGAAATTGTCCCAGTTCAATGGCCCCTAAAAATTGTTTGTACCCAAGAGGAACCACACATCATTATCTTGTCGCGAGATGGTACTCTTAAAGTTTATATCAGTCATTTTCTGCAAATTAAAAAAAAATAAAAAAAAAATATAAGATCCCCATACAATTCAAACAAATATACTGCAGGATCAAGACCAAAGAAGCTTCAAGATGCTGCCTACCAGTCATAAATAACTATGATTTGAAAACTACATCAGCTGTTGTTGACCCCCCACCACAACCTATGGGATAACTGATTATGTCGGTCTTAAACAGATGTGTCCTCTTTGAAAGAGGTGACGCAACCATCAAGTAAGCTATAATGATGGGGACAAGAAAAAAATATCCAGTCTTGCAAATATATCCAATAAAAGTGAAACAGACAGATAAATCACGCATTGGAAGAATAAAAAATAGCATAAAAAACAGCGTAGAATATTACCAGGGCGTGCTACTGGTAAGTTTCTAATAGGCATATCGAGGGCTAAGGACATTGCATGATGAGCTGCCCGCCGTTCTTCAGACAGTTGTGAGCGAGTGGAGTTAGGCCCCACATTCAAGTCGTCGCGTCTCTTCCTAATAATTGCCCACCTCTGGATATGTCGGAAAGATTCTTAACTTTTTGTAGAATAGGGGAAAAAAGGCAAGCAAAAAAGAAAAAGAAGAGGAAAAAGAAAGACAAATGAAACAAGTGAAGCTCTAAGTGTTGGCAGGGGTACTTTCACAGCCTTGACCTACATCCTACCACATGGTCAGGAAATTACACTGATTATCAGTACAGCAAAGGTAAGGGAAAACAATGACCACAAAACGATCACCAAGAGATAAATGCATGGATTCAGTATTATTCTTATCCAATTTTCAGTATCCACTAACTAAAATCCACACAATAACAGACGAAATCGTTCCGTTGCCGGGATTTGAACCCGGGAAAACTGGGTGAAACCCAGGCATCCTGACCGGACTAGATGACAACGGATAATTATATTATAGTTGCCAAGTGCAATCTATATGACATAGAAATATGAATCCAGTACACAAAAGTGTTACAATATAAGTACATAAGAACATGATTCCTTCCTATGTTTTTTAGTAATTAAGATATTCTCATTGTAAACTTAGAAATATACCATTAAAAAAATAAAAAGTTATATGGGTTTATAAGTTTAACCGAGTTGAACTGGGTTTATACTATTTTTTTCCTAGGTGTCTTATGTATACTTCCTGTGTACACGGGCTTTGCCTATTTTCTAATCAATAATAATTTTCTCTTACTTATAAAAATAAAATAAAAAATTATACTAGTTTGGCTCGTTTAATTAAAAGAGCTTAACTTTTATGTGAAAAAACTTGGTTTGTTTTATTAAATAAAACCAAACTCAAGTCGATTTATACAAATTGAGCTCAAGCTGTACATGAATAGCTCAGTTTCTTCAATGCTCTAGGTAAAACCCAACAGTTAAGAGCTATGGAAAATCAAAACTCCTTGGTCAATCAAAGATGGGATTAGGGGACTCTAAACACCTTTCTTAATGATGGCCATGTATAAGGAAATGGCTAAATCCAACAAATTCCTCCTAAATGTTAATCCAATGGTGCAAATAGATTTTATCTATAGATTCCATTAATCATAAGAATGGAGATAAGACATTGAAGCAAAAAGGACATAGGAGGTGAAAACAACTGTGTTGAAAAGGGTTATTTGGCTAAGGAAAAGAACCTGAGATAGCTGAGAAGCGGTCCTATCACCCTTGAAGTCTCCTCTTAAAATATTTGCCCAATTTCCTTCACCGCATTTTTGCACAGCAGCAATCAGCTCCATATCCTCTGCCTCTGACCAAGGTTTTCTTTTCCTTCGAGGAGGCACACTACTTGCAGATCCATTTGCATCCAATCCTTCTACACGTGTAGCTGCAGGAAGGGGCATTTTCTGAAGAGAAACAGGAATAGTAATGTTCGTCCCTTGCATTGAGCAAGTGGCTTCTGAGTTTTCTGAAGGAGCTTTGGATGACCAACCATTAGGTATATTTATAGTTAACGGAGCCTCAACTATTGAGCTGGTTGGGAAACTACACTCACTTGGTAAACCAGAGGCAATTAATACCTGGATGAAGCAACCATTCCCGGAAAACAAACAGAAGACTAAAATCTATGAACCAATAATATCAACCAATAATATCAACAAATAATTAAAACACTAAGACAGGCAAAAATTAAATGCCATCAGATGTGTTAAACGTGACATGCCAACTGAATTATAGTAAATTCATCAAGCAGAATCCACTCCAACCTAGGAGTATACCTAGAGAATATAAAATGAAGGGTTTTACCCGAAAATACAAAATGAATACTTCTAAAGCAAATCAGTGTAGGAAATTTAGTCAACACACCTTTACACATGCTGCAGCCTCTGTCGATACATCACTGCTAACAATAGGAAAAGCTCCAACTTCATACTCTAAATCACTATCATCATCCTGCAAGTCGGCGTAATAATGAAATATAAATATGTTAAGCACATACCAAGTGTGAGAAGCTTATTTTTGGGACAAGATACAAGGTACATTCTGCAACAATTGCAATATCCAAGATTGATTAGTTCCACGTTGGGTGAGTGAATTATGCTATAGGTACTTGAGTTTTATGTCTAACATTAGTTCTTTATTAGGTGGAACTAGGCTCTATAATATTTCAAGGGCTACAAGTTTCCTTGATTAGTACTTTTAGAGCACAGGTGTAGATATGGCTAACATTTTCTGTGGATCCATACAGATGGTATAAAAAAAACCGACCTACTAACACTGTGTGGCACTAAGGCACTGTTGTGGGGACAGCTCTTTTGCAAGAAGTGGACACTTTAGTTTATCTAAATACAAAAAAGTTATATGATAACCACACATATATAAGCACACTGGAAGAACCACACACGATTGCCACTTCATTGAAGATATAGTCGTGGAAGAAGATGCCAAATTCCATTTCTTTTTTCCATTAGCAATAAAATTCCATTAAAAAAAAAACAGACAAAAGTTGCAACCCAAATGTAAAAGATGTATACAAGAGAGACACCTATTTATAAGGAGAAAAAGCTGCAAGAAAATCATGAAAGTTAAGCCCATTAAAGTCTATAGAAGCTGAACAAAGGAGAAGAGTTCTGAAAACGAAGTTTCTGATTCCTCCAGTGTGCATTCACGTCCTCAAAATTACCTCAATTGCTTTCCCTCCAAATATACCATATGAAGCAAGTAGGAACGGTCTTCCAAGAGAACAAATTTCTCAGGTATTTTAGAAAAATAAATTGCCTATATTTCTAATGTATTCATAGAATTTTGTAAAGAATAAAATGGTATAGTAAGTCTAAATGAGTGGAATAAAAATGGCCTAAGTAAACAAATCTTCCATTCTATGCTTTGTCTCTTGATTAGAACACTCCTTATGGTATTTCGAAAACGGCAGAATCATCTGGGTTAAACCAAAATAATATACGCAGGCAGTCGTTCACTGGCAGCTAGATGTAACTGGGTTCGTTCTCTTTTTCTCAATAACCGTGAACACACACGTCAAAGTATTGGTCTCGATCCACAAGGGTGTCACTTAATAACAAAAACACTTTTCGAGGATTTACACAATCCTTAAGACACATCACACGTTTAAAGTGCCTCCTGGGTCGCAGCAACATAGCTAGCAGGCAATAATAGTTTTGCATATAACTTTGTTTTTGATAGGTAACTGAAAGACGCGCCAGACAGGGGTCGAACCTATGACCTTCTATAGTTTTGCATATAACTTGACTATTATTAGATTTCTTATATACATGTTTGCTCATAAACCCCATTAAGTCACAACAAGCCACTACAGCAACCAATTTACTTCGACCATCAGCCTTAAGCATTGAAATACTCGCGTGCAAAAAGTTAGTTAGTAAATGAATCACAAATTTAAGGAAAAGTGGCAGACTGACCAGAGGATGTGCTCCATATTCCAATTTACCGAGCAAATCGTGGCGATAGGCTAAATGGCGCCATAGCATCTGATACTCCCGAGCATCCGAAATTCCAGTTGAAGTATTCTTCACCAAGGCGTTCCAATCGATCTTAACGTCAGGACAATGCGCCACTTCCTGAAGCAGCGCCAGCACTGTCGTCGCCGTATACCTGAACAATCCCAGAACCGCTCCACCACATCAATTTTAACATCCAACATACACGATCGCAAAATTAAAATATAGAAAATAGAATAAAGATCCCGCCAAAACGTATCGCCCTGAAGAAATAGAATATATATATCAAATATTATACACAGGAGAGAGAAAAATGGGGAGACCTTTGTAGGAGAGTGGAGATGTCTTCTTCGCTTAAGGATCCCTTCAAGAGTTTCTTGGTTTTCTCAACCATTCTTCTTCTTTTTGTCGTACAGCAATGGCATGTTATGGGTAGAGAAAATCAGTGCGGAAATCTCCAAAAAAATTTCCTATTGAGGGGAAATAATTTGAATTGAAAAAATTTGCTAAGACGCTCGAATCTAAACCTTGAACCCTAAAATCTTTCTAGATCCCTAAAACCAAGAATGAGTTACAGTTTCAATGAGAAACTGACCAAGCGAGAGGGACGAGGAAGGAGGAACGGGAACGTCGGGAAGTCTAGTCTGTCAGTTATCATCTTTTTTTATTTGGAAAAGAGAAATGCTAAGGCTCCCGAAATCGGGAGGTTTTTTTTTAACCGAATTATTTTGAAAAATTATTATTATTATTATTATTATTATTATTATTTTACTAAATAATTAAGTAAATTTTTTAAAGTGATGTTTTGAATTTTTTAAAAAAATATATTTAAAAATATAAAAAAATAAATAAAAAAATCATCACTGAGTTTTTAGTACTTTTTTTTGGTACTTGTAGAATTGCTTTTTGTAAAATAATAATCTGCCACTCACTTGTACAGCTGAGTAATGAGTAGTGCTCATTTTAAAAAATATATATATATATATATTTATTATTATTATTATTATTATTATTATTATTATTATTATTATTTTACATAATTGGTTAAGTAAGCGGTTATTAATAAAAATGTGTATTTTTTTAAATATTAAATAAAAAAATAGAGTTATATATTTCATATTATAAATATATATAAAATGTTTATATATCCTATCATATTTAATTGTATGTATTAGTAATCCATCTAGGTATATTATATATTGTTATTATAGATAATATCAACTAGTTACATATTAATTATTTATAAATTTTTATTACGTATTAATTATTTATAAGTTTTTATAATTTTCTAATTTAATAGAAATTATATTTTTTAATTGTAAAACTTCCATTAAATTTAAATTTATTATTTTAATTATATAATTTCTTAATTATTCAATTTTATTCAAAAAATAAAAAAATAAACAACTTGAGTCGAGCTCAAGTTGAGCTCGTAATGGAATCTTAGCTCACCGAACCGAACTCGAATAAAAATTATATAAAAATCTCGAATTCTAACTCGAGTTTTTTAAGCTAAACATAACTCGACAATCAAAGAACGTTCGATTACAACCTTACTTTCTATCATCCTCAAATTTGGATTTGAATTTTTTAGAATTTTTGTCCAAACTTTAGAACCTAGAATGTGAAAGAATTTATTAAACATTTAATGTTGCTCGAGTGAATTTATTAGATAGCATATATGTTCAATAGAAGCCATCTCGAGCAATGATATTTTCACAACATATTTCACAACAATATTATAGGATGAGGATATTTTTATAAAAGAAAAAACTAGTTGTAAACACAATTATGCACTAATATGTGTACCAATCTATTGTGATTGGTCAAAAAGTAGATTTTATTAAAAACAGTGCTAATTTAAATTTTAAGTATGAAGGAATCAGTATCGGTACGCAAATTAGTACGCGACTTTGTTTGTATGTAATAAAACTCTTTTATAAAATTATGTTACTTTTATAAGATGTTTTACAAAAATGCCCCTCATTTAAATCATAGTTGTGTGAAGTGTTGTGAAAAATATTGTGTGTAAATGGATGGAAAATGCTATATACTTGTATCTCATTGTGTTAATATGATCTAAAGGTTGATAAACAATATTACATTAACACAATGTAATAAGAGATACAAAAGTATATATACATAAAGTAACTCTTTAGAAACAAAAAGGTCAGGACTCAGGAGCCCCCGGATGCACAACTTGCAAGGCAGCACCATAGTATCAGAACCAGTTCACTAAAAACTCGAATGCACAGATAGCAACCCCATTCATTTTGGATGAATCGATCTGCCTGCTAAATTTATAGAAAACCACTGGCTGGTCAATCAAACTCCCCCAATAACTACAGTTGTTCATACAAAAAAATCCAATCCAAAACAACCTAATATTCACCTGTGATTATTCTGTTCCTGGCATCTTTGTAATTTGCTACTATGCTGTTCCTAAAAATGAATGCGCACCCTAATAGGAACCATGTTTCAGTTTCCACCATCATCTTTGTCCCATTCTGCTGCAACAATACCGGGAGGGCAGAAACATACCCACCGAAGGGGCTTGGACTGGAAGATAAATAAATTGACTGCTACATTCGGCCCCAGTGCTACAAAACAGCCAGGGATAGAAAATGAAAAAGTGGAATGCCACAATGTATGGTTCTTCCGTTCCAAGTTTCCTCATTATAGCCCCAGCCTTCGATGAATCCACACTTTTCTGAATGGTGACAGTTTCTATTAAAAAGTGGAACTGTCACCATACATCTCTAAGGTATCGTCCATCCATTTGGAGTTCCTTCACTATGGCCTCAGCCTTTGATGAATCCACGCTTACCTGAAATATATACCAGAAAAATATTTTAGAACAAGATTCCTCCAACAGACTACCAATCATGGGGTCCATGACAGCAATAATAGCACTTAACAAAATTAGCGGGATGAGAGGAGTGGAAAGTGTCAATTGGATGTTGCATGACACCAAACAAATTAAGCAAATAAACATTCAGAATAAGCTCCTGGCCCACTATATGTTTAATGATATAAATGAAGCAATACACCTGTGATGGCATGAAACTTAAAGAACAGAAGTAACACGCTGCAACAATCCAATACAGACATGCAAACACCTGAACCATATTATTTACATATAGCACTGAGAGATGATAACCTTTTGACACACACACAGATTATTTACCTGCTGCTGGACAATTGTATGCAAAGTCCGATGAACATCTCTGGCCATACCTTTGGCATCACCACAAACATAAAAATATCCCCCCTGAGAAATCAGACTCCATATATACGCAGCCTGTGCATGAAAAAATAAATTTGTTTGATGCAATGGGTACTTATATATTCATCTCATCAACAGCAACCTTTGCTTGCTTGCTTACACTACTTACTTTTTCCATCATCTTATGTTGAACATACTCCTTCTGCGGCCCCTCCCTTGAAAATGTAACCATCAGCTCTGATAGCACGCCTTGCTCCACAAAACCATTTAACTCATCTTCATAAATGAAGTCCTATCAACATCGATCAATCAGAATAAACAGTACTCACATTTATTTCCAAATAGTAGAGGACTTGAAGGTGCACATGGCAACATCAACCTTACCATCCGGTGATTTCTACATCCAAAGAAGAGTAATCCAGGGCCAATCTGCGCACCCACCTCTTTAAGGGCTGCTCTTTCCTAGACAAACAATTTTACCTTTCAACATTCATCTATTCAAACACTGTAATGGAAACCCTATTAGCCATAAAGTTATTCCAAACCTGTAGAAATCCTCTGAATGGTGCCAAGCCAGTACCAGGTCCCACCATGATAACGGGAAGTGAGTGATCAGCTGGTAACTTGAAATTAGATTGTCTAATAAAAATAGGAGCCCAGCTACAGCCATGGCTCTTCTCCAGAGGAACTGCATTCTGTTCTCATTCAATATGAATGAATGTTAAAACTTTAAACCTAAGTTGTATTACTAGACATGATGCATGTGTAGCATTGACAAACCACCATATACAATTAGCACAGTATAAGGGAACACAAAAGCTAAGTAGCACCTTCATCCAGGTTGAACATACTCCTTTATGAATTCTGCCGGTGGGAGTTGGACCATAAACTAAAGCACAGGTCACATGAACCCTATGGGGCGCAAACCTGAACAAAATATAGAAGCAGTAATATTAGTTGAAGCTGTATACTACGAGTAACCAGCCATGAGTACTGTAAGTACAAAGACTAATATACCTAGGAGAGGATGAGATTGAATAGTAGCGGGGCTGCAAACGAGGCGCTATTGCTGCAAAAAATACACCAATAGGAGGCTTTGCAGATGGGAACTCACCCATTATCTCAAGAAGACTTCTCTGACTCCCAACAACCCATTTTGAGTAGTCATCCTGGAAATGAAAAGCACAATAAACATTGACAAGAACATAATGAAAGACAAATATGAAACAAGGGCAAGGACGAGTGAAAAAACAAACAAACTTAGATTGATCTGATAACCTTTCCCTGAGGGGATGACAAAAACTTAAGCCTCTCTGCTTCACTAGGTTCAACGGCATAAGCAGCCAAAGCAATTAGAGCAGCCTGGAAGCACAGACAAAAGGAACCAGTAAAACAAGTATCTAAGTAACAAAACAAGAATGAAGAGAACGAAAATAACCAAGCAAATGTGAAAAATATAACCTTCCGAGGAGGACTTAATAGATCTGTGTAACGTGCTAATGCAGTGCGAAGTGTGCAAGGGCCAGGAAAAGGAGGTGGCAATGCGCTTCCAAGGGGTGTGCCATCATCACTGTCAACGTAAATAGAGAACAGCAAATCTAGTGGTTGACCCAACAATTTTCTAGCTTCTTCCACAGTTTCATCACAATTCTCAGCATAAACACCCACATGGTCTCCAGTTTCATACCTGAGAAAAAAAGGTATGAGTGATAATCATTAGTTAGAAACTAAAACTAAGGGTGCGTTTGGATAATGAGATGAGATGAAAACTTCTCAAAACTTCTCACAATTTCCTTCTCAAACATCACTCAAAGACAAAACATTTTTCAATTTCAAATATTCAACTTTTTAATCTAATCATTACCTAATCATGACAACTTTTACAAACTTCAAAATAAAACACAAAATTCAATACAGCTTTTTCAAACTTCAAAACAAAAATAATATTAAACCATTTCTCTCTCCTTTCCCAAAAATAATATTAAATCATCTCCCTCTTTTCCTAACTTTTTCTTTCCTTTCTCAAAACCCAATAAAACATCTTAACACAGACCATTTCACTACCATTCACAGAACTCTGAGATACTCCAAGTGTCCAAACAAGCCCTCAATTTCAGAACCTCTATTAAGTACAACATATTATACAGATCCAATAGTCATTTAACATGAGGAGGAGGGAGAAGGGAGGGATGCAGATAAAATAAATAAATAAATAAATCCTGGAAGATTATATATACAGCAGCCATTAAACAAAACAAAGGAAGAAACGCGAACTTAGACAAGAAATCTATACATATACTTCACTAAACTACACCAGGTCAAGCACTTCCCTCCATAATTACTCCCTTTTCAGACTCGGGGTTCTCTAATGAAAGGGTTTATTGTTTTATACATTATGATATGAAAGGGAAAAGCCATGATATTACGATTGAATGCTAAGCTTTAGCATAATCATCTAAGATTCCATTTAAGGCCTACAAGAGATATATATAAACACAAAATCCCTTAGCATTCCGATTGCCCAAGTGATAAATCTATTTATAGTCAAATTGTATCATTTGTGAAGTGGTACACAAAATATCACAAATAAATTGTTAAATGACCACAATCTGAATCTAATTATAATTCCCAAGGAATTAAAAAAACTGCAGAAAAATGCCCAGAGCAACTTTTTTTTTCTTTTTTCTTTTTTTTTTCTTTTTTTTTGGGGGGGGGGGGGGGGGGTGTTTTTATTTTGGGCATAGCCCGGTCCATGAGTGCCAAATTATGCTTGACAATGAAATCATCAACTTAAACTTATCACCAGGCATCCAAATATGTAAGTAGAGGTACTATTTTGTTTTTTATTAGTAGAGGTACTATGAACTCATGAACTTACGTAATGCCAGTCCCTGAAATATCAAACTCGAGATGTATGCAGGAGCGATCAGACTCAGGTTTGTGAAGCTCTTTTTGACCAGCAACAGTAACTCTTCAGGAAAAAGAATTAAAACCAACTTCAGTAAACACTAATAAAAATGACATAACCAATCACATGCACATCCCCAAGCACCTGCAAGGACGGTGTATATCAAATGAAGCTGTGCCATTTGCCATGTTTGAGTAATTATCATCACAAGATGTAGCAGTGGGATCATGAATCACTACTCTATATTCAGGAATAACAGCCATGTATGGAGTAGATCCAGAATTCACGTCATCCACATCTTGAAATAACTGATCTAACTCAGGCCACAATTGTTCCCTCCTGAAATAAAGCCACCAATTCATTACAGCAGATAACTGAAGTCATACCACATGCTAAAGCTCCATCTTCCTATAATTAAAATTCTATAAAAGAATATGCAACAACATTAAACTTATTTATTGTGTATTAAAAAGACTATAAAGCATACCAAGCAGCAAAATCATCCTCAATACATAGATCATCATCACCTAGACCAACTGGAATAAGACGCTTTGCACCTGCATCAACAACATAGGATTGAGTTCAAGAGACATTAGAAAGATTGTCAATGAAAACGAAATATAAGGCTTGACATCATGTAGGCACAGCAAAAGCTGATCAACAACTATGCTTTTACACAATTAACGTGTAACATGTGGGCACAGTAACATGCTTTTACCTGTTCGATTTACATGTATATGCTAGGCATACAGCAAAGTCACAATAAAGAAGAAAAAAAAAACCTAATATATGAAGCAAGAAGAAAACAAAGTTCTTGTTGAGAGTATACAACCACTAATGCTGATTCAAATGAATGCACAATCTCAGAAGTTTAGGAAAAAATTGAAAGAAAAGACTTGGATATAGACTTTGGTTTCAAGAGTTCAGACAACCTCTTTTTTTTTTTTTATTGGCACTAAGTGTCCGAGAATAAAGTCCAGACTAATCCCGGGGGTGCACAAGCCCTTGATAAGGAGTTTCTTGCAAGTGCATCTCGGGTAATTCAAGGGGAAGCTCCCCTAGTTTGATGGCCACTAGAAATTGTTTGCACCAAAGAGAATTCGAATCTTAGACCTGGAGGGAGCATACTACTAAGACCAAGGCCTTTACCACCTGAGCCAACCACTAGGGTTAGTTCAAACAAACTCTTTTAAGGATGATCTATCGATTATGGTTATCCAGCAACCCAAATTAAAAGATTCAACAACAACATGGGATGGCTCTACAGAATCTTTAAATAAAACAAACTTGTTAAATGAGGTTTGAGAAACCTAAAACATTGTGTGACAATATGGCAGCAGTGCAGCATTTTTTATTTTTTATTTTTTAAGTGCGGTGCAGAAAAAAATAATTTAGATGAGCTCAAGCAGAAGGGCCATTTCTTCCCATCACTCAATGAAATCAACACTTAACATAGAAGTATCAGAAAATTAAATACAAATCACTAAACCCTAAAATAGCATAACAACCCACACACACTATTTCCATATTAATAGAATATCTTTTATAACTAAAATTTAAAATTAAAAAAAAAAAAAAAAAAAAAAAAAAAAAAAAAAAAAAGAAGAAGAAGAAGAAGAAGAAGAAGAAAAACATAACACCCAACACACAGCTGAAGTATTCACCAAGAATTTAGTCGAAGGTTCACAACATGTCAATTAACAAACCAATATCAATTATAGTCACCATTAATAAACAGTGCTAATATTCTGATAAAGCAAAGTCATGGCTTTTTTCATAGAAATCTACAACAACTACACAACATTTCAGGCAGTTGAAGTAATAAAAAATCCATCTTGTTTTACTGTATCCAGAATACATGCAGAGAAAGCATTAATTGAGAGGGAGAGGGAGAGGACATCATAACCATTTACAGGATTAGACGTTCGAAGGTGAGAAGATGCTTCTCACGATAGTGAATGTCTTTTTTTTTTTTCCTTGAGAGTGCATGTCAATATTGAAAAATTCAGTCAAACCTCCAAGTTGTCAATAATAGTAAATAAAAAAAATATTAAAAAAAAAAAAAAGTTAACACTGTGAGACTCCTCCATAAAGTAAGGCCATGATAACAGGCATATGATGAAAAAGTCTATACCTTGTTCACTAAGTTGTTCATCAACCACCTTTCCAATCTGTTCCAAAAAGGGTGTCATCACATCTCACAATTTTTTTTGATCAGTAAGTTTGTATTGAATTGTATCTCACAATTATGATACAATAAGGATGAGCATGCACAAATTACAAACTTACCTTGTTGAAATGTTCATATTGCCGGTTACCCAAACCAAAAACACCATATCTGAGTTGTTGAAGCCATGAACCCCTATCTTTCACCTAGAAATAAAACCGACATATTTTCAACATAACAGATAAATGTAGAAAAAATGTGAACTTATAATTTGTATACATTGTAGATTTGAGTAAATCTACCAACCTCAGTCAACCATTTATAAAATCTTGCAGCATTATCAGTTGGCTCCCCATCTCCATAACTACAGTGTCAGGCTCAAATATATTGAATACGCCATAATTTCCAAAAGGAATCTGCATTCCAAATTCAATATAACACCAGTACAGTTAAAAGTCCATCTTACGTGGCCAGCATGTAAAAGGTCAAAGTCTCTTTCTTCAGCTTTTCTCCATATTGATCATCATCCGCAGCATAATCATCCTATTGCAACAATAATCAATCAGCACTCTAAATAATAAATTTCCCTCTCAAAGAAGCAACTACCCGTGCCATGATTCAATGTCATACAGCAACTCCAATCCAACGTACCAGGTCAACAACTTTGACAGCTGCTTTATCATATCTTGCCTTTATCTCCTCAGCTAAAGCCTATAGTTAAAAATTGCTCACCTTAAATACTAAAAAAGCTGTGTAAAGTCACAAGTTTAAATAAAATAAACTGCTCATTGAATAAAAAAGGAAAGAGAAAAAGATCTTTTATTGAGGAACCAACCATTGAAGTTCAAGACACGCATTAACATAAGTTTTGACCTTGCAGGATACTGACTTAGAAAGGTATATCCCTTACTGTCGTGATCGTGATCTTCCAAACTAGATTAGCGAAATATGTAACCATACTAACTTAAAGCCCCGATTAGTAATCTTGTTATGTATGCCAGACAACATGCCATCGTGCAAGCCACAATACTTGTAGCTAGTACTGGAATGAACGTTAACCTTTTCGTGTTCTCATGATTGCACACCAGACAGGCAACCCGCCCGACACTTGGTACAACAAAGCCGTTTCAATTTCAGTAAAACCAAAGTCACGGCCACAGCTCCATCAAGTCACCTAAAGCGTAAAGGAGATGTTAATAGAAGTTGCAGTCTTATCAACCATCCCGAAATTCCTCGGAGGGTTCAACGAATAAAAGTTCATGAAGTAAAAAGAAAAAACATTTCCAACAATCACATTTATCAAATTAGGCTCAAGTTTATTTATATTAGCCCAAAACTAACCCAGATATAGATTGGCTTACATTTATAGAGTGCCCCTCTCGCATTGGGAACAAACACAACGGCAAAGTTTTCTCCTAATTTCCTAAATGCAAGACATGCCTAATTAACACCCAGTATCACGTCCAAATTAATCCTTATTCTAAACAAACCGGAATTTCATGGCGTCAAGCATTTTGCAATTCCCACAAAAATGAATCGGGATCGACCATGTGAGCCAAATTAAACACATATAGACAAAAGACAAGAACTACCGCAAACCACTCAAAACACAAATGAACACTCAAATCAAAACCTCAATTACCGAAAAGAAGGAGAACTAAATTGACCACCTTAGCGAATCCCTCCGCTGTGCCAGTCTGAGTACCGAAGAAAACGGAAACCTTAGTCTTCCCGGACAGCGCATCCAACTCGTCCTCCTCCTCATTGACCGAAAACTTGGGCACCACCACCGGCTTCACCTCGCTGCCGCTACTACTACGATCCCACGTTCTCCTCCATACCAACACCAACAGCCCGATAATGACGGCAACCGACGTTGTCACGATCACAACCGCCGAGTCTGATTCTGACCCACCCAGCGATATCCCAATAGCCGACTCCAGCGCCCGTAGGAACGAACCCGCATTGGAACCCGTCTTCGCCATCCAAATTTCAAGCTCGAGCCGAAATTTGAAGCTCCAAACAAACAGAAGAAAAGCTTTCACAAAAGGTCGTTACGCTTTTTATGAGACGGCGGAGATCTTTTCTTTTTCAAATCTCTCTCTTCCAAAAAGACATCGATCTTTATGAGAGAGCCCTAGAAAGACGGTGGTCGGCGATGGAGATAGGAAGTCAGAGACAGGGACAGGCGTGGAGACACGAGCTACCGGCGGGTGGGCCCACTTTATCGGTGCTTTTAATGAGCAGATTTGCCACTTTATTACTTCTTCCTAGAATTTCTTGGTAGTTCCGAGGATTAATACCGGCAGTTGTCTAAATTTTACCGGCCAACAATCTTAACATTTACCGGTTTGGAAAGGGTGGTGAATTGAGATAAAGTTTTTCCGACATTTCTCATCCAATGTTGCATTTATTTTTTATTTATTTTTAAATCTTTTTTATATTCTTAAATATTTTTTTAAAAATTAAAAAAATTCACAAAATCCATATTTACTTAATTACTAAAGTTAGAAAAATAATAATAATAATAATAATAATAACAACACAACAACTCGTAAACACTCAAAGCATTTCTCTTATGGCAATAAAACCAACTCTTTTATTATTATTAGTTTTTTTAAGAGAACTGTTAGGTTTGATTTTGATCATGATATGAGATGGTTTAGATATAATATATAAATTAAATAATATATTATTATTATTATTTTAAAATTTTAAAATATAGAATTAAAATTTAAAAAAATTAAATTATTTATTATATTTTACGTAAAAGTTTAAAAAAATTATAATAATAAAATTAAACCAAGCCTTAAAGTGTTTTTGTGAGATTTATTAAATTAGTTTTATAATAAAAAATTATTCTATAATTTAATTTATCATATTATTAATTTATAATTTACTTTTATATAATTATTTTATTATTAAAATATTTTTATTTTTTATTTTTTTCAATATAAGCAAATTTTGTCGTTCTAAATTTAATTGTTTTTACTTGTTTGGCTCCAAAACATGGGAAAAGGGGGTGTAATTAATTTCGCAGTATATATACATTTTCGCATTCTTATGTAAAATAATTAATTGAATCTCAAAAATATTTTTATCATGACTTTTTTCTCTACTTTTCAAGTATGTCTAATCATTTTGAAAAATAATAAAGTCTATTATTAAAAAATTAATTTTTTATAACGTGAATTTCATATTTACTCAATTTTTTCAAAAGAGTTACACGGTGATCCACAAATATAAATATTATTTCTCTTACAGTAATTAGGTTGCATTAATTATAACATTAGTTAGAAAAATACTTTTAACCATAAAAGTATTTTACAAAAGTAAACTTAAAAATTAACATAAATTTATGTAGTATATCAGATTACAAAATTAGTTTTACCGTAAAATAGATATAACATATCACATTAAATCAAGTCAGTTTATGAATTTACTTATGTAAAATCTTCAATGATTAAAAAAATACTCAATACTTTATTATTAATGCTATGGACAACATTTGGTTATTAAGGAACATGATTGTTCATGACATGAGTCTTTTACCCCAAACATTGAAAGTTTTGTTTCAATACATTAAAGATTATAAGAAACACTGTAATGCATGGGACAATAAACAACTTAATGAAAGCCATAATTGGAGAGCGACACCTAGAGATCGGTACATTCTATTATTTGATATAGTTGTAAGAAACACAGGCAACACAACAACAGCAATATGCAAATTAGACGATGGCTCTCCAATTTTTGTCATAACAAAGTTCAACCAAAGTCAAAATCCAAATTCGAGAGAAGTCACTGCAATATACATAGGAATCACAAAAGCAAAGGTGAAGCAAGTCAATAAGCTTATCATTGCAAGAGGCTCCCTATTTGTATTGCAAGCTGTGAATAATCCTGATAAAAATTCAGATTGGATTATTCAATCTCTAATCAATGGTATCAGAAGCAAGCTGCAATATTTTGAAAATTGAAAAACTAGAAAAATATATTGAGACCTAAAAATATATTTGATTATTCAATCCAAATTGATGCGTGCATTGTATTGTGCAATAGGCAGCTTCCATGAATATCTATAGAAGCATTCACCTTATCTCTATTCCAGTATTCCCCATTATCTGTTAGATTTCTACAGTTGTAAAGACGCTCCTGTTAATATGTAACTCTTAGACATCCTCTAATGACTTTGTAGCTTGAACTTCCTTTTTTTTTTTTTAAAAAAAAAAAAAAACAACTTAAAATATAAAGAGGAGCTGGAAGTACCAAATGTAAAAACTGTTGAGAATATAACTTGGTAACAAGATACATACATGAGAGTCCATAATCGAACAAAAGCAGCACATCACCAAAGAAAAACGTTTTTACTATCAAACATCCTAAGAATCCTATTCTTCAATTATTTCATCATTACCAAGCATCTCAGTTTTCTTATATCAGAACATATATATATATGTTTTTTCCTTCAAACGATATTCCAATCCCTTTCAAGCTTGCTTTTGAGCAGACCAAGTTGATTTTTAGGTAAAACCATGGTCACTGTCACTCCATCTGCAACTGCACCAACATGACCACCACCTTCCCCTTGGCCATTTGTTGGTCCTGGAAGCACCAAAACAACACCTTCATCTCCAACCCCATTGATGGTATAATTGGCAAAGACAGGCCAATGTCCCTTCAACTCCAATCCATAAATATTAGTTTCTTCCAAATTCACAAACGTCAAGTTAGCTCCATATGTTATAAAATCTCCCTCCCCATTTCCTTTCTCCACCAATATTTCTTCATCTACACTACCAATATTATTATTATTATTGATCTCCACTATTTTTTGAGATATTAGCTCTACCACTGCAGAAACATCAGCTTTTGCCACCGAGAAATCTGCTTCAACCATGCTCATGAGCACCATGCCATTAGTTGGATACCCATTTTCCCCGTTGTGAGAAGTACTCGTGCAGACTGTGACAATCCTTGGGCCCAAATCTTCCCTGGTTTCAGATATATATTTCCATATTACTGCAGAGAGAACTGCAAAATGGGAGGTACTCTGGGCTGCTAATTTGTCATCTGCACAGATATTTGTTACCATATGCTCAAGTTGTTTGGCGGTTACTGGGAAATAGTCCGTCTCCATGTTACAGTCATTGACAGTTAGCCAGTGATCATCTCCTAGCGGGTCCACCCTTTTCATGGAAACTGATTTCTCGCAACTTGGAGGTGGGAATTTCATTTTCACTGGATTTGGGGTTTGGAGAGATTTGGGTGGCATTTCATGACCAGACAAGATCTGACCCCACATGTTGATGAAGGCTGAGGCTGAGAATGCATCTCCAAGAACATGTGCCCAGCTAAGCCCCAATGACATTCCTCCGCATTTAAACCGGGTGAACTGATTGCAAGCATGCAGTGACAATATGGAAAAAAGTATTCAAATTTTTTTACTTCCAAGATTTTTCCAATGGGGTTATAAAAAAAGAAAAAGAAAAAAAAAAAAAAAAGGTATTTTGCATTTGGTGCTTGGTGGACATTGTAATGCATATATGAAAAAATCTTGACAACCTCCCAACACTCCCAACACCCCACTTTTTTTTTAATTTTTATTATTTTATCTTTTATCAAATATTTAATATATAAATAATGAATAAAATAATTAAATTAATTTAAAAAGAATAAATTCAAAAAAAATATTAAAAAATTAAAAAAAGGTGGGGTGTTGGGGTGTTGGAAGGTTGTGTAGCAAAACCCTGCATATATATATTCGAGGGTAGGGGACTTATTGCAGATATATAGTCGATGGGTATTCTCAAAAAAAGACAGCAAGTCCTCGACCTAACAGCAACTGCAACTGCAAGTTCTCAAGGGGAAATAACGAGAAACTTGACAAAAAATCAACCTAACAGCAAGTTCTCAACGAAAAAAAAAAAATTGTAATGATTTGTACATGTTCTAAGTGTTAAATATTTTAACATGAAACATTAAATATAAGGATCTTCAATTTTCTATGATCCATGATAATAAATAATAATAGTTAGAAAACGTACTCAATTCCTTCCTTTACAGTTTGATAAATAATATAACCTGATTACGAGAGAATAATCAGTCTAACAACTTTATCTCCAAATTTCTTCCGATAGCTAAAGGCACAATTACATTATAGGTGAGAACTCTTAACTCTTCAGTATTATATCTAGACTTCTGACAATCATAAAATCTAAAAATTTTGTGTCCCACTATAACTAATTAATTAAGTGATAATATTTAAATTAATCTAAACCCATTAGGATATGGGTGTGGGATATAGAGTTTTAATGAAACATTTATACTAAGTATATAAGTTTCGTGTAGATCTTTCAAATAGAACTCATTTTTTTCCGAATGGTTCACGTGAGGTTTGTATACATAAAACTTATGTATAACTTTAATAACAAAAATGACAATTATGATCTAATTAGCTGGTCCTGCTAAGGGCCAAAACTTTTAAATTAAGATATTATCTAGTTATATCATTCAAACTACTCTTAGCTTCAAAATCTTATTTCATTGCTAGCTAGTTATAATTACTTCCAGAAAATCATGGATAAATTTCCTTTACAATAAGAATAAGATCCAGTGAGATAAGAAATATCCACTTAGAATCAAACATAAATTATTTGAAAAAAAATGATTAAATTCATATTAAACAAGACCAGAACACCAATATTTTACTGCAAATTAATGATGATCATTGTCCCTCCATTGACCATTCCACATTCCTTCGTGCTTTATCACTGTGAGCTGTAAAATTCATTTTCCTGAAAGTCTATACTCCTCTCCATGACTTATCCCTTATGTTTCCAGTTTTCTCGACACATATCTACTCGTATTTATTCAATAATGGCAGACAGTGGACATGACAGAAAGTACGTACGTAATAGTATTACTGTTTTATTTTCCTCTTTATCAACTGTATTATTTGAGAAGAAATGCTCGTGAAAGTTTTGGCTAATGATCATCATTATTCATCCTTAAACTAAACACGGCATTAACGTATTGAAAAAACAGATCATACATATAATATATAATCAATTCAGCAGAAATTTCGTACTTCCAAAATTTTATATTATATTATATCTAGCTAGCTAGTACCTGTATAATGACCAGAGGCGAGAAAGCAAGATCAGGACCAAGAACTTGATTATAAACAAGACTTCCATGAAAGCAATGATATTTCATGGCCAAAAACTCTTCAATGGAGGTGTCGCAATCCGCTTCAACAATACGCACACCGCTATCGTTGCACTTGATGAATGGCCGGCCTGTTTCGGATCTCCGAACCCTCCCGGAAACGGTGAAGTAGTGGTCTAGACATTGGAACATGGGTTCCTTTAGGTCAAGTATTGAGAGCCCCTCAACTGCTTCACGCCTAAAGAAGTAAACCCCCTGAATGTAATGGAGCTTCATGGCCAAGTCCATGTGCGTCAGCTCGTGCACCTTGTTCTCGCCGGTCACAGTGGCCGGCACTACCGACGATAGCTTGAAGTTAGAAACCAGGCTTCCCATGTTTTCCGAGCCCATTTTTCGTTGTGATGTTTTTTGGGTGAGTTTACTCGGAGAATTTAAAGGAGATCAGGACGAAGAATGTGGAAGGGAACTAAAACCATGCATGCAGTATTATAGTACTGATCAGAGTTGAGGAGATCCGTTGTCCAGAGAATTAGTTTTCCAGGCCGGGGGAAGCAATTAAGTCTCCATAATTTGCATTTAAAGCAGACGCCGTGCATGCTGCAACGAGCTGTGTCGGGACTGTTCTATTTATCAAGGAGTAGTGATAGGCTTAAATTACTACCCGATAACTATCCATTTACTATTTTATATTTGAAATTTTTTATTTTTTTATTATTTTTTTAAGTATTTTTTTAACATTCTTAATTGTTAAGAAAAAAATTAAAAATATATATAATTTTATTAATAATTATTTCTTTAATCATTAAGTAAAATTAAAAATTAAAAAAAAATCAAATATACATAACAAGAATAATAAATGGGTAGTGGGATGATTGTAATTCTTTCATTTTCCTTTATCAAAGGAGTCTTTCTAGCTCAACATGCATGTGGGGCACCCCCTAGTGCCCAAGTACTATGGATATCTTAATGAGCAGGGAGAAAAAGAAGGACGGTAACCGCTGGATCAATTGAATGTGTTCGTTTGTTGTTGTGGAATGGTTACAGCTAGCTCGATTCTTGTGTAAATGAATATATATGAAAAATGAGAGATGAATAATTAAGACAAACTTCTGTGGACCTACCTAAAAAAGTAGAAAAAAAATCTACTTTTAATCAGAGAGACTATTTTTTAACGGAAAATTTATCTATTTGATACTTATACGTAAAAATTTATCTTTTTTATGAAAAAACTAGAAAAAAATTGATCTTATCCACTCGAAGCTCCTTGTGAAAATGATAATCCTGTGAAAAGAGAATAGAGGCTGCATGGGATATATACATATAGATGAAGAAGGAGATGAAGGAAAACGGTGAAAAATGGATATGGGGTCGGGAGTAATATTTGTCCAATATGCAAGTTGAACGGTAAAAAAAAACTGTTTATTTACTGTTAATTATTTTCTATTAAAATAATTATTTTTTATTAAAATGAGTCTATTTCTATAATAAATAACTCTTTATAAATGTTTATTTTTTATAATAATACTAGAGCGGTGTTCATTTTTGACACGTGTCTTAGACCTTAGTCACAGATAATGTACAGTACCTTGAAGATCATGGCCATGTCGATCGAAAACATCCGAGAGGTCGAGTTGCGAGTTCCTCGTGAATGGAGTTTATGTTTCATGACTTTTGAGCTGTTGATCAGACCCTAATTTCCCGTGGGCCACGAGATTCATTACGCAATAGTGTTATGGCTGGGGCTCCGATACAGACCACTCACGTAGGTACTTGTAATGGTTGCCGGTTGGTATGTCTCTTCAAGATTTATGCATGATTTATTCCTTCTAAAAATGAAACAAAAATACTGCATTTATCTGTGTTGAGGTCAACAATCGAAATGCAATCCTATATATGGTTGATTAGCTATGAATGTAGGTTGAAAAACATATTTAACCAAAGTAAAACAGTAAAAACTCATGGGTTAACGTCATTATAAGAAAAATGATCATTAATTTGGAACAAATTATGCAACTAAAATGATTATTTGTAACAAAAATATATTCATTTTAATAAAAAATAATCATTTTCCTTGTAGTAAGTGCAACTAAACATAATATGTTACAATATTTATGCGTAATGCTCATAGAATTCTAGGTTGTGTAAGTTATATATAATTGTCACTCATTTTGGAAAAAAATTGTCACTTTTTTGTGAGTATCGAATTTAACCATTTTTTTAAAGAGAGTGTGTGAATCTTGCATATCTTAAAACTGAAAATATCATTTCTTTTTATTAGTGAGTTTCTTTGTGATCATCTCTCTACTTGTTGATGTAAATTTGATTCAAATCGAACCATTTAAATCTTAATATCTCGTGTGATTGCTGAAATTTATTCACATGTTTTATACTTTTTGACAATCCTAAAATCTTAATTTATCACAACAATATAAGTCCTCCAAAAGAACATGTATTTGAATATATATATATATATATATACTAGTAATTGGGCAACGTTCAAGGAACATTCGTTTAGTGTATAAAAATATTATTTTTAAGAATTAATATTATTTTTATTAAATAAAAATTTTGATTAATAATGTAATGATTTTAGAAAAAAAATATATAACTTTTAACATCAAATAGTAAAATAGACTTAAATCGATTTTAAAGCATTTAGAATTAAAATCTTATTATTTACTACGGCATGTGCTCCTGGTACGGTTGGAAACAATAAATACATGAAAAAAAAAAGAACCTTGAACCAAAACTGTGCAGTGCAGGAAACAAACCGTTAATAGTAAAACAACGTGCAGAGCACATTTTCTTAATTTAATAAAACGATTATTTTTAAAAAGTAATATAATTTATGTAAAGAAATAAAATACTAAGGTTTTTATAAAATATTATTATTTGATTTTAATGTTTCATAATAAAATTAAATTGATAAATAAATAATATTTTATTGAAATAATTGTATTTATAAATGTAGGTAAATAGATTTAAACTTAATTATTTTACATTTCTCTTTGTTTATATAAGGAATGGATAGAAATTTTTAATCACATATAAATTTATATATAATATAAATTATAATTTATATAAAATATCATATATATAATAGAAATATAAATATTTAATATATTTCTTAAATAAATGATCATCAATATCTGAGTCCTAGGATCGATGCCTGTTGCATGGACTTTGATAATTATGAATTTATTCATAAGTGATTGGAGAGAGATTAAAAAAATAAAAACTTTTAAGAAGAGAGAGAATCACTTTAATTTATTTAGGCAACTAACAGATTAATTTTAATGATAAAATAATAAAAACTGTTAAATCAATAAAATTCTAATAGATAGTCACTTTATATATATAAACTGACTACTGCTTATTAAATAAACGTTGAGAATTAAAATCACCAAAAGAGGGACACGCCTGTGATCCATTAAAAATTCATTCGGTCACTTCTATATATATATACATATATATATGTATATATATATATGTATATATATATATGTATGTATATATATATGTACGTATGTAAATGAAAATGAAAGGAAAACTGAAAAGGAAGTTGGAGTTAGGTGCTGAGGGCTGACTATAATTTGATCTTGGTTTATTTTTTGAGAGGCGCTTCGGGCCGGTGGCACCTATAACTTGTATTTATTAGAAATCAGTTGTGAGTTGACACGTAACGGGCACATAAAAAATTGGTACTGGCCACATAACAGGGGATCAGTTCTTGATCATTGAATTGAAGCCCCCTTTCGAACAAGCCGAACTCTGCTCTCCCTCCCTCGAATTCGCTCTGCATTTTTCCTTTGCCGTCTCCTCCTCCCTCTCCTGCAAGCTGAAACCCAACCACACGCCGTCTCCCCCTCCTCTCTATCTCACGTGCCCATTCTCTCCTCTACTCGCTATCTCCTTTCTCTCCTCTACAGTTATAACACAGATTTCAGACTTCTAAATGAGGTTGTGCCCACAGATTTTACCATGATTTTTATTGTGATTTCGTCGTTTCGTCGTTTAGAGCTGCTTGAAATCATTAAAAAATATGCTAGAACACTTTGTTAATACTGGAACATTACGAATTAGGGATTAAAGAATCCTAAAACCAGATTCCTAAAACCAGAAAATAACTCACCCGGAGTGGGAGTGGGAGTCTTCGTGAATCACTGGACAGCAACAGCAGTAGCCAAACACGTGAAGGGGAGTCGACGTGAACCACTGGACAGCAGCAGCAGCACCGATTTGGGGTCGCCGAAACTCGAAAGCAAGCCGAAACCCGACCGATTGGTGGTCGCTGGAATACTCGAAAGAGAGACCGAGACTGAGTTGCGAAGCACCGATTGGGGTCACTGAAACCCGAAACAGAGATGGGCTGGAATACTCGAATGAGAGAGACCGAGTTGCGAAGGAGAGATAGGGTACGGGTGAGAGAAACTCAAAACACAGATGGGGCAAAACAGAATAATCCCCTGCAGCGCGGCTTCATTCCTTCAAGTTCCATCGCCTACGTGTCAGCTCACTATTGGTTTCCTATAACTACACATTATAGGAGGCACCGATTTAAAGATTTTTTCTTATTTTTTTAAGTTTCAATTAATGCCTTCTCTTTCCGTCGTATTTAATGTTGCGTATTCTGGTTGGAGCCGGAACGGATCAAACGACAAGCCCAACCTAACAAGAACTTAATTCCGTCATGGCAGCGCCGTCCATTACACCATTATCGCGATGCAAAAGTTGCACACTAGTTTTTTATTTGTTTGTTTTTTGTTTTTTTGAGCATATAAGTTGCACATTAATTTAGTATGACTTTCAACACATGCTCAGACCCCACCAAAAATAAATAAGAAATTAATTAGACGGCTTAAAAGATGTAGTAGGTGCAGCACCGTCTTACCCCAAAATTCCCTTTTTGTTTTTAACTTTTTTAGGACTCATTCCTTTCAGAGTATTATAGGGCATTTAATTTGGCGACTTTTAAAATATATATATATTATTATTATTATTATTATTCATCATCATTTACATATCATATTTCTTTTAATTTTATTTTATTATTCCTAAATTAATTAAAATTTTCTATTTATCATTTATACACCACACGTTTTGAAATAAAAAAAATAAAAAATTTATATGTAGTATGAAATAATGAGGAGAATTCTTTTAAAAAAACAACAATTTAGAATGAGAAATTCTTTTTTGCCGATGATGTCTCTCATTGATGTAGTGCCACTATTTTTTCAATGTTGTCTCGTTGTGTGGTTTATTAAAAAAATTTAAAACACAATAGTAGAGGGAATTTTGAATTTCAATCTTTGTCTTTTTATATTTTTAGATATAATTTTATTTCGAATATATATATTTTATTTAATAAACGATGTGGCATACCACAAAATGAGCAATATAACTTGAGTGATATAGTAGTACTACTCGTGAAATTGTGAAGTAAGTTAGACCTATGTTGACCTGTGTTGGGCCTGTTTTTGGAGTTTGTTGGGCTTGAGAGCATTATTAATAGATTATATATACATAAAATATAATTTTTATAAATGTAAGATAAATTTAAATTTTAATTATTTTATTTATATAAATTTTTAAATTGAAATATTTATTTTTTATTATATAATAATACAATAATATAAGATGAATTTAAATTTAACTATTCACATCAAATTTTTATATTAGATATTCATTTATTTATTATATAGTAATGAGTAATTAATTATTTAAAAAATATTTAATTTTTTTAATTATTAATTTATTTTATTTTCTCATATTTTAATTATTAATTATTATTTTATTTTATTTTTTCATATTTTGTTATTTAATTTAAAGAAATTTATGAAAATTTGTAGACGTGGGTGAAGATTTGTAGACGTAGCAGTCAAATATACACGGATCGAAATCTGTTTACACCGCAACACGAATTTGTTATAAATTTTGGAATCAGTACATTTTGAAGTCCGAGCCTTCTCTTTTATTTTTTATTTTTATTTTTCTTTTAAAAAATGTTTTGATCAACTCTGAAATTGTGTTTGAATATTAAATTAAATTAAATTAAGATAAAAAAATAAAAATTAAATAAAATATTATTATAATATTATTTTTTAATGTTATTATTATTTTAAAATTTAAAAAAATTGAATGATTTATTATATTTTGTGTTGAAATTTTAAAAATTATAATAATTAAATGAGATGAGTTTAAAATTCAAACTGATTGAGCTAGTTTGGATTTAGATATAAAATTGAATATTTTAAATAAAAGTTAAAAGTTTAATAAAATATTAATATTATTAGTATTTTAAAATTTAAAAAAGTAAAATTAAGATTTAAAAAAGTTGAATTATTTATTATATTTTATGTAAAAATTTAAAAAAATTATAATAATAAAATGAGATGAGACAAAATATTTTTTAAATCAAAACGAGCCCTAATTATTGATTGAATAAAGGTGATTTATATATAAATGAGATGTGCACGGACTCATTTTACAAGATTTACTCATATTTGTTATTCAAGTTAAGTATTTATGCGAAAGAATACATGTGACTCTCGTGGACGTGTTTAACTCTTTATCTTAAATAAAAATATTTTAAATTCAAAAAAATTATATATAAAAATAATCCAACAAACTGACGTAGGTTGATACTGTATATTATATTATAAAATTATTTTTATTGTAAAATAAATCTAACATATCACATAAAGACGCGTTAATTTATAAATTTATTTTTATATAATCGATTTATATCTGTAGTACTTCTCTATTCTAAAATATCAATATGGGATGCATTTCACTGATAGACATCATTTCGCAAAGAGCAAACAAAGGAATTTCTTACGCGCATGATTTGTGAAGTATCAACCTTTCAAGAATATCTAATCACATGGACTAACGAACTAAAACGAACTAAAATGGACTAAAACTTGAACCTTAGATCTATTGCTTTGGTTGGAATGTGTCCATAAGAGAAATACTATCCACACCGAGAGATGGGTTCCGAACTTCCGATAGTGTGTCTTAAATATCTCTCTCTTCTTCTTTTTTTTTTTTTTTAACTTAATAATTAAAAAAGTGTTTTTTTAGTGATATTGTGATTTTTTTTAAAAAAATTATTTAAGAATATAAAAAATAAATAAATGAAAAAAAATTACTCTCCTCAGGAACGAGGAGTGCTACATTCATCGCACTACTTTTGTCCATAATAGTCTCTTCGGACCTCTACAACGTCAATGTCCTAAAGATTTGAGTTGAGTATTTTCAGCATACTCACCTAAATCGTTTTAGGTAGATTGACAGCTATTACATATGCATATATAAAATTACCTATTTGATATCCCTTTTGTCATTAAAGCAAAACTTTTATATTGACTTATGCATATTTGAGACAAAATAATAATAAAATATTATCATTTTATTATTAATTTTTTGCCTTTTATATATATATATATATAGAGTTTGCAATTTCTATGTATTGAGGTTAATTGATGGCTTGCAAAATTTCATATTGCAGATTTTACAAGTTCGCTCGAGCGGAGGCTTTTGGCCGCTCGAGCGAATTCAGGCAGATTCAAACGCTCGACTGCCGCTCGACAGGGAGCTCGAGCGGGTTGCTGAAAAACGAAGATCGCTCGAGCGGAGACATTTATCGCTCGAGCGAAATCAGGCAGAGTCGAACGCTCGACGCGCGCTCGACACCCCGCTCGAGCGAACATCGTATTTTGACAGATTTTAGGTTTTCCGCCGTGGGACCATATAAAAGGCCATTCTTCACTCTAGAGCCGCGGTTTTTGACTGGAGAACACTCTTTGGGAGAGAAAAACATAACTAGAGGGATTCAAATCATTTGTTTTGGAGACGGAATTCCAATTTATTGCACGTACGTTGGATTCATACACGAGCACGGACGGGAGAAAGGCGTTGAATCGTTCCCTTGAGCTTTTGACGACCAGTTGAGGCTGCAAGGAGGATTTTTCAGTGTTTATTTTCTTCTTCCCATCTTCTCAGAACAATTATGGTGAATTCGTTTATGTTGAATTCCAATTCTAGCATGAGCTAAATTTTCTTCTTTCTAGGAAAACGATGTAACCTAATTCCGAACTATGCTTGTTTGTCCATGCTAATTTAATGCAATTTTCTAT